>NC_143481.1:22851692-23151692 GCF_027475165.1 Benincasa hispida
GCCGCCGGTTCTGATTGTGGATCTGAAGATCGTCATTTAGTCGGAGAACCTGTTGTTTCTCCGTCGGAATTTCAGAGGCAGATTCAGGACTTGCAGAGATTGCAAGTGATGACTACTGAGAGAAGCAGCGACGAGACTAACTCCAAGACTTCTGCAAGTGATTCTCAACCATCAAAAGTTGCAGAGAAAATCTCTCCAGCTCCACCACCGGCGGCAGTTCCTGTTCCTGTACCATTGGCAGTCCCTACGGCGTACTTCCCCGAGAGGCAGATGATCTCCAGTGGTTATACAGTGGCTGCTTCAGCCAATGGTCCGGCCACCGACCAGTCAATATATCTAATTCCGACTGCAGGGGGTTTATTTCAAGCTCAAACGCTTAGACCCATCAACGGACCAGTTGGGCACCAGCCTTATTACGGAATGCATGCATACCGCGAACCCCAGGTTCACAGTTCGGTGGCACCACAGGCCTCTCTTCAGCAACCAAATGTCGGGGTTTACACTACTGAGGGGATTCAAATGATGCAGCCAAAAGTTACTGTAAATGAGGCTGGCTACACTCAGGTTGCGTATGACAACATCGGCAGACAAGTTTACTTTACCACCGCGCCGCCGTATCAGACCATGGCTCCGGTCGCGGTTGATCATGGGAGACCTAGTGGCGGTGGTATAAGCTCCTATAATACGGAGGGTAATGTGATTAATGCTCACAAAGCCTCTGGTTTGTGATTAGAAATAAACTTGCATATGTTAGTGAATAAATCATTTTTCATTGTCATTAGTATAATAAACAAAGTTGTGGGTCGATTGATCATATAGGTGTAGATGAATTTGTATTGTTATTGTTTGATGTCTATATTGAAAGGAGAATGAAGGGATTTGTTTTTCTTTTGGTTTTTAATCTAACATTGGAATTGGTTTTGTGTTCCTCTGATTGGTTTTGTTTGGTAGACATTGTTTTTGATGACCTAACAAGCCACACTTTCTTCTTGCTGTTCATTCCTTTTTCCACTTTTGAATAGTGCCATCTTTTTTTGGGTCCTTTCACCCACCCCAAATGAAATCTGACATTGACAAACAGTGTTTATAAGCCCACATCTTCATTTTCTATATAGAAAGCTATGCAGATGCCCCCTTTACTCCAATTGTTGAAATATCAGAAATTTCATATTCCATTTGTTTCTTCAAAAGTATCCACCACAAACTTTCTTTTGTTTCGTAATCTTTCTGTGTTTTGAGTAAGTTTTGCAGAGAAATCAAGGAAGATTATGGTCAGTGTTATGAACAAAAACTGGTTGAGTTGGTGGAGCACATGGAAAGGATAACTTGCTGTCATTATATACATAGGTATGGTTTTGAATATTTTAAGAAAGACTGATGATTGGATGGGATTGAATTTAGATGACATGTCAGCAATTAAATTCTAATAGTAGAGTAATAGAGAATAGAATCATGCAAGATGCAAACTGCTTTCTTTATGTAGTGGGAAAATCTGTGCATCTGTTGAGAATCCAGATTAATAATCAACAGATTTGATTAAAACAGTTTTTTTCCCCCTTCTTTTTTGGGTAATATGCATAAAGAATAGGAAAGAGGATTGGTTTCTGAATTTGCAATTAATTAGTGGGGTTGAATTGTTTGTTCAATAGAGAATCATTTAGGCCCAGTCCACCCACTGCTTTTAAAACTATGTCAGACTGGGTCTTTACCATCAATTCTATGAGAAAAATATTTAGGTGCATTTGGTGGAGTACATTCCACTAAATTGGTCTATTATGATTTAATACCTAGCTATTCTTGTTTATCTTTTAAAATATTTTAATTATATTTTGTATGATTGATAGGAAATGGAAGCATAGAGATTGGTGTATCTACCAAAGTATTATCCAATCTAAATATGCGAAATGTATCTTTACACATTTCATTAATGTCTGATTATTATTTAACACTGACAAATTCTTTTAATCCCCTTTTTTTCAAAAGATATTTTATTTGTTTTTGTGGGATAAGACTGAATATATATATTGAAATGTAGTGAATTATTGCTTATGATTAATTCAATCCACTGGACCATGCCCCTTCTGCTACAGTGTAGGTGGCAGCTTCATCTGGATGCTTCGCAATTTCAAGTTTTTTATTTATTTTTTATTTTTTAAACTTTAACCTGCTCGTTTGGCACGCAGATCTGTGTTGTATTATTTAGATTCTAGAGTGGTAAAACGAACCTATATTTTGTATTTATGTATTTACGTTAAGTTAATGAAATATTCCTCAATTTTGGGTTTATTTTATGTCAAAAGATATCATTACAATTATTTTTTTAAAATGAACTTCTACATTTAATTTACGTGAATTATATTAAAATATATATATATATATTCTTGGGGTTCTTTCTTTTCTTTGATATTTCGTATAAGTATTATTTATTTATAACCTAAACTTAAATGGATGAGTCACCGAAAAATTAAGGCTATGAATTAGAGATTCATCTCTAATCATTCGTGTCATTCTCAATTTTGTCTTTAATTTTCAAATTCTCAAATTTACCCTTTTATCTATAAAAGATTCTCAATCTTTTGCAGTCATTTTGTAGGAAATTTGACAACAAAAGTTGATACAATATTAGGTTATCGTCTCATTAACATATTTGAATATCAATATAACCATAATTAAGTAGATAAATGCACTAACTATCATGCTTAAGATTGATATTTTGATTCTCAATCTTATTATTACTGGATTATAATTACATTTAAATATGTAGATATATCCTTGAATTAAAGACTAATGCTACATTTGAGATTGTTGTAGCTTTTAAAATAATTGTTGGTAGATGTGTTTTTAGAAGAATCAATTGCAAAAAGAAATAAAATGGTGTTTGGTAAATTTTAATTTTAAATTAGAAAAACCAGTCACGGTGTTTAGTAAATTAACAAACTAGGCTTATTATTTCAATTATTTTATATGGATAATTTAATTATAATTTATTTCAAATTGTATATGATTTAAATTTTAAC
This sequence comes from Benincasa hispida, assembly GCF_027475165.1. NCBI lineage: Eukaryota > Viridiplantae > Streptophyta > Magnoliopsida > Cucurbitales > Cucurbitaceae > Benincasa > Benincasa hispida. The sequence goes on from NC_143481.1 coordinate 22,854,710, forward strand.
TAATTTTATTTAATTTCAATTATCTAATAGAAATTTTAAAAAATATTTCTTATAAAAAACGAATCCAATAAAATTTAAAAATGTATATGAAAAAAATATATTATTATGAAAGAATATTATCATCATATATTTATTTAAATTTGTAAGAAATTAGCAAATTTTTAGAGAATTAAATCTAAAAGCTAGTATGTATGAGTTTATAGTTAAAATTAAAAAGTGATTCGCAGTTAAGATTTTCCCATACTTACTTTTAAGTGTGTCAAACACAATTTCGAATGGGATGTAAGTTAATAAAACAACAATTTAATGATATTTTGTTTACCAAATAACTCTAATGGAAGATTGTCAATAAATTATCAGTAAAAGTGGGATTTTAAATGATCGAAGGCCAAATTGAATCTTTCATTTTTAAAAAAGTAGACCACTTTTATATACGTAGCCAAAATTTAAATCTAAAAGATTCTCTTTAAATAAGTCAAATTCTTTTTTTGATAATGCTTAATACGAACAAGAATAAAAATAATACAACATTAAGTCATCGACATGTCAAACCTGATGTCTCGGTTATGTTCAATTGATTTGATTTTGATTTTTTTTTTGTCCCATAGATAAATTGAGATTGGCCCTAATTTAGGGGATAAGAATTTGATTTTGATCACTTTGAAGTTTCTTCTTGCTTTCTATATGTCAAACTGCTTTGTTGGATCATTTATTGATTATTTTAAGAACCCAAAATCATATTGAGTACTCAAGAAGGAATCTCCTCTTGATTATTTTATTATATATTCACCCATATCCATTGAAAATTGTTAGGCATATAGCAAAGATCCACATTTTATAATGTAATATTATTTCTACATTTCAATAACATACTTCCCAAAATTGATTAAATATTTAAATTTTATAGGTCTTTAAATTTGTTAGAGGGTTTGATATAATGTCAAACTAGTATAAAAAATCAAACTCGATATATGACTTTAAATAACAAACTCATGTATTTCATGTTAAATAAAGTTGACAAATTTAATAATTGTAATCAAAACGAAAATTTAAAAAAAAAAAAAAAAATCAGTGTTAAAGTTTTAAAAGATGTGTTGATACCAAAATTCGAAGTATAAGAAAGAGGAACCTGACTTATAAAAGAGAAAATCTACACATCATTGTGATGCTTACTTTGCGTGGAAGTTAGGGAATTTGAGAGTAAGATTCAAGTCATCTCATATAAGGCTATAATGATGTATTTATAAAGGAAATTGACCTAATTGTTTCAATAGAATTTTGGAGTTACTTTAGGATAGTCACCTAACTTACAGCGCCAAATGGTGTACCCTATTTCACATTTGGCTAGGGTAATGTTTTGGGATGTGACATGCGTGAGACAAGCTCCATTAGGTACTTTGCTAGGCTTGCCATCAAGCACATTAATTTAGACTTTGACATGAAGGAACCCTCACCCTAGATTTAAGGTGTTATCTTTGACTCAAATCTTGTTATTTTCTTGACCTTGTTGTTTTTATTTTTAATTATCTTTCAATCCAAAATCACCAACAACAAGATGAAGGTGGAATTTAAACCTAATTCAAATTTAGAAGAACTTAAAAACAAATAATAAAAATAAATAGTCACATCAAATATCAATACTTCTAGGGAAAAAAAAGGTTATTGATGAGTGATGTATCATCTCCCCAAATGATGTACAGTTCTCTCTCATTCAGAAAATCTTAGTGAATGTTGTTGTATTTTAGTTTTCAAGTTTGTTGACTTTATTTTTAAAAGAGAACGAATTCATTACTTTAAAAATGGTTTTTAAGTTTTAAAATATTGGGGTGAATGGACTTGTTTGGTAACTATCTGATTTTTTGTTTTTGTTTTTGAAAATTAAATCTATTTCATTTATATTTCTTACAATAATCAGTGGTTGATTTTTTAGCCAAATTCAAAAAATAAAAACAACTCTTTAGAAGCTACCTTTTATAGTTCTCAAAATTTAACTTAATTTTTTTAAACTATTGATGAAAAATAGACAGGGGGTGAGAATAGTATCTCCAAGCTTAATTTTAAAAACTAATATGAATAGAATTTAAAATTTAAAATTCTATTCATATTATTTTTGAAATACTTGAACTATATAAATCAATACTAGCATAATCCTTGTTTTATAAACATTCCTTGCGATTTTCTTAACATCAAATTCACTCTCTAGAAAAATATAAAATGTCATGTAACATTGAGTGTTGAACTTTATATTATTATTACTGAGATAGAAAAATTCTTTTGAAAGAATTTCTTACTTAAACAAAGTCAAAATTAAAATTTCGTGATAATATTTTAACTTAACTCGAATAACTAAAATCTCTTACTCAATCATTTCATGTAATAATAATAAGGATTCTTTGGATTTGCAGTAATTTACTTTTATCAAACACATAACTTAATTAAATATTAAAATTATTACAACAAATAAAGCTACAATATTTTGTTTTAACTTCTCCAACATCAGTTTTATTTTATTTGTTGGTTGAGAGTTAGTAGCATCCTTATCTATGGTTAAGTTTTAGCATCATAATTTACAGGTTCACTTGTTGTTGTTATTATTATTATTATTATTTAATTTAACTATATTTGAAGTAGAATGGATTCCAACCTTTAAGTAAAATAAATATACATTTAAACTAGTTTAATTAGCTCATGCACTCTCTTTTGCTTTTCGATTTCCATTTGTCAAATGGTCAATTTTAAAGGTTATCAAAGTAAAGTCCAAAGTCCACGAGCGGATCAAAGTCTAAAGGATAGTGAAAAAGGTATAAGGGAGTGTGCATCTTAAAAGGAAAATGTAGTGGTTCAAGTTTGTCTCTATTAACCGAGTCGTTAAATATTGATTAAGCCAAGATTGGATTGATACCCTACAACTTTAAGTGCTAGAAACGTCTCTAATACCCTATCGTCACACACAACCGTAGACATGTGTAAGAGAGATTGACTTATAAAATAGTCACATTCGACTACCCCAAAGAAAATAGTAAATAATCTAAAAAATGAGAGATCCGACCTTATTTTTTAAAAAAAAATGCTTAACTAAGTCAATCGATGCTAATATTAGTTTAGACATTGGAGTGCAATAGATTCAACTCCACATGGATAAAGATCTTTTATCTAAATCAACTTGAACAAAATCGAGATTAGATTAAAAGAAAGTGAGCCGAAGGTCAAGGCCACTAGACAACAACAATAAAATTCAATACGAACGAGATTCGACGCCATCCATTGACATGATTTTCAAAAGAATATGGCATCTGCATTAGTGGAGAGACATCATCATATTGAGATATGGAAGAAATGGAAGTGGAAAAGTGGGCCTTTTCCTTCTGGCTGGCTGCTTTGTTCTAAAAAGAAATTAGGTTTTGAATGCCAACTAAGGAGACCATATTTGCATATCCTTTTCCTTTTGTCCACAAATCATGGATGTTGCTTTAGTGCTCTTTTCATTTTCCTCTTTTATATTCACAACAAAACCCAATTTTTTTTCTTTATCATGTTTTTTTTTATTAAATTATGAATTCAGTTCATTAAATTTGATTTTTTAAAAGAATATAATAAATTATTAAACTTTTAATTTTCTATCTAATACATCCATAACTTTTAGAATTTATGTCTAATATATCTTCGACAAATTATTTTTTTAAGAAAAAATATCAATATCATTGATTAAAGTTGTAATTTGAAACTTGGATAAACTCAAACTCCAACTAAATTTATAATATAACCTATAATTTTCTTTCAAGTATTATCATGTGAGGGTCTTTGAAAAGCCAACACATCCATCAACATTTTCATGTTATAACCTGTCATACTTTCGAAAAAAAATGTGTCAAACATATTTTCATTCTTTAACTATTGAACTATCATTATCTTAGAAAAATGGTGTATTCCATTATCTTACTTATCACAATCTACATTAATTCAAATGAAATGATTTTTTTTTGTATGTTGAAAAAAAATTGCAATGTTTGATATTGATTTGACATGCTATCTAATTAAATAAAATTAAGTGAAAATACTTATTTTGACCCTATGTGTTGACTTTGTTTTCAAAAAAGAGGATAATTATTTAGAGAGAATTATTTGATTTTAAAAATTGTGTTTTGCTTTTGTTAAGAAAATATTTGAATTTATAGGTAAATATTTTTTAAAAAATCTTAAAAATTAACTTTTTAAAGTTCGTTTAAACTGTCACTTAGATTAGGAAAACATCCCTAGAAAAATAAATAACAAAACATATTTAATTCAATTGTATTTGTGCATTCATTTTGAGATTGACATATTAAAAATATCTATTTGAGCAATAGGTGTTAAGTTATTCCTCGCAAACTAAATTATTATGTTTTGAAATTACACAAAATCAGATTATTACAAAATGACAAAATATATTTGACTAAAACATTGTTTTTATGTCAAGGAAGCACTAATTAGGTAGCATTTGGTCGAGAAATAAAGTTGTTTAGTTGTAAGACCCTATCATAAGAAGTTAAAAAGTCATAGAATTTCCAAAAAGATCTTCCCTCAACCAACATTTATATGTGTTGAAAACTAAAAGGTCTGTAGTTTAAATTTCTTTATCCTCATTTGTACTAAAAAAAGATGTAGAATTGATGTTAATGAATTGTGGGATAGTAAGTTTAGAACTCTTTATACCAAACAAAGAGGGAAGTTAATCCGTCGAATGAAGAGATCAACATATGCAAGCTCTATTTAATATATTTGGTCCCTATAATTTTTATTTTGGTTTAATGTGTGTCCATGTACTTTTGATTTAGGTTCATTCTAGGCCATATAGCTTCAAAATGTTTTTTTTAAAATTTTTTTTTTTATAATTTTGTTGTAGTTTATGTATTATTAAGTATTGTGTATTTTCGTCTCCATACTTTCAATTTTTTTTTCATTTTCATTTTGTTTTTAAGGGATTAAAATTGCCACTTTTTAAAAATATAAGGAAAAAATGATCAAATATTCATATAGCTAAACGAACCAAAATTAAAAGCATTAAACCAAAACAAATAATTTTAAAAAGTAGTATTTTTCTTTTTGAGTAAAAAAAAAAAAAAAATATTTAAACCATAAATAATTGTTCGAGCATTATGTAAATGAATGAATAATATTGAATTTATTAAAGGCTATGTTAAATGAACTACTATTCTTGTAATTATTATAATTAGCATTAAAATCTTTTATTTCTCATAATTTCCTACCAATAATGCTATTATGCAATATATTCCTAGACTTTCTACTTTATGTCAAAAATACCTTTGAACTTTCAAGAGTAATTTTAAACTTTCAAAAGTTTTAAAAATACTCTTAAACTACTTAAAAAGTCAAAAAAGAAAATAAAAAAATATATATTCTTACCGTTAGTTTTGCATGAAAACCATTAATGTTTGTTTCAAAAATACACTTGACCTTTTAAACTTTTTTTAAAAAGGAAATATAATTAATGTTAGTATGAACACAAACCATTAATACTCATTTAGAAAAATATCCTTGAATTTTCGAAAGTTACATTAATACCCATAGCCTTACAAAAAAAAAAGAAAAAAGAAGTTACTATCATTAGTAGAGTGATCAATTTATTTGAAGTTTTCTTGAGTTCGAATAAAATCAATTTTAAAGCAAATTGTATAGGCCCGGTTAGTAACCATCTGGTTTTTGATTTTTTGTTTTTGAAAATTAACCATAGAGACACTATTTTCATCTCAAATTTTTTTTCTTATGTTATCTATTTTTTACCAATAATCTAAAAAACCAAATTAAAATTTGAAAATTAAAAAAGTAACCGTTGAATAAGCCATAGAAAATTCCAGACAACAATTGACTTAGAGGACACATATAATAAGCGAAGACAAATCTCAATTTAGTCACTATTATTGAGATTCAGCTGCTCTTGTACAAACATTGAAGAATTACAAAGGGAAGAGAAGTCAAGAAGAAGTTTTAACACCTCAGATACGGTTCGACAAAGAGCTCTTCTGATACCTCTTCCCGATGTGTTATTAGCACAATCCACAGGCTCACACCCTTTCTTGCATCTCACAAAAAGTAATCGAAAGGAGATTAGTCCTCTCTGTGAAAATACCCTCTTCAATGCTTGCAGTGCTTAATACTCTGTATATCAGTATGTTTCTTTTCTCTCCCAAGAATGAAGAAAATCGTTCATCTTAAAGAAATGTCTGGGCTATTAAAATGGAATATCCTCCAATAACCAATTCACATGTCATTAACTGATTTTCGCTCTCTCTAGCTAAGCACATCAAAAATTGGTTAAGACGTCACAAACTTCTCATGTGACTAAAGAAATGAAAATCCTATGAGCTCAAAAAACTATAACACTTAACAAAAACAATTAATTAAGGAATGCGAAGATTAATTAGGCTATCAAAAACAACAATCTCCACCTTGATATCATAATTCTAACACTCAGCGGTGCATCTCAAACAACAATGACTATTCAGCTACACTAGCTTATACAAAACAAATTCTGAGAGTTTGAAGACAACTCTCAAACTTGTTCAAGGGTAATACTTTAGTGAAAACATCTACAACATTCTCTTCTTAACTAATTTTATCCAGTGTAAATTTTCGTTCAATCAACACATCTCTAAAGAAATGGTAATATATATCAATGTGTTTAGTCCTGTCATGAAAAGTATGATTTTTAGGAAAAAAAAAAACGCTCTGACTGTCACAAAAAATTCTAACAATGTTGTCACACTTCACAAGCTTATTTGTTAATTCCCTTAATCAAATAGCTTTCTTTACACTATCAACTACAAAAATGTACTCTAACTCTGTTTTTGATAAAGCTACAACAGATTGTAAAGAGGTCTTCCAACTTACCAGATTACCAAAGTAAGAAATAACATAACTAGACAAGGATCTCCTCTTATCGCAATCAACTACATAGTCAGCATCAACATAACCTATTAAGCTACCATGCTCAAAGTTTTCTTGTGTGTACATCAGACCATGAGACAATGTAGATTTAATACATCGTATGAACCATTTTACAGCTTGCCAATGATTTTTACAATGATTTTCCATAAATTTACATGCAACACTCACTAAATGTGCCAAATCGGGTCTTGTACACATCATCAAGTACATTAAGCTGCCTACAACACTTGAATATGGAGTGTGAGACATCACGAGTTTTCCTTCTTTTATTTGTGGTGATTGTTTAGATAACAATTTAAAGTGTTTAGTTAATGAAACAGAAATGCCCTTACAGTTAGCCATACCTGCAACATTTTGGATGAATAAACTGTCTTGAGGTAAACTTAAAATCTTTTGTTCTATCTCTTTTGATGTCTATTTCTAGAATTCTCTTAAACTCTTTCATATAAAAATTTCCTTTCAATTGACATTTCAGTTTTATCCCTACTAGCTATTAGCATATCATCAACATGAAAAAGTAGGAAGACAAGTGACTTATTCTTTTCATGCTTATGATAAACACAGTGGTCTAACTTCTATTAAACTTCCAAGAAGTAATAACGACATCAAATTTCAAATACCATGCCTAAGAGATTGCTTTAAACCATACAAGGATTTCTTCGGTACACATACCTTATCTACCTCCTTACTATCCACAATACCAAATTGGTTGTTGCATATATATATATAGTTTCAACAAGGTCTCCATGCAAAAAAATTGTCATAACATCAAGTTGCTCTAAAGACAATAAAACTCTGATTGAAGTATGTTTTACCATGAGGAAGAAAATTTCTTCACAACCAGCTCCTTGAATTTGAGTGTATCCCTTAGCTACTAGTCTTGCCTTAAATTTAATGGATTCATTAGAACTAACACAGTGTTTTTGAAGGGAACCGGTGAAGGCTCCCAGCGAAAAGGATCGGGCCCAATTTTAATTTTTATAAAATGGAAGTTTACAGAACAAGAAAATATTATGCATTATAATAAAATTCTACAACATGCATTTTAAGAAGAAAATTGGAGAAGAAGAACGACTTATCCTTGAAGCCAAACGGTCTTCACCAATTCCCTCAATCTGGATCAGAACCCTTCGTTCTAGATTTCGATCTCCAAAATACGACAACCCAAATGGTCCCCACCATAAGAGAACCTCCTGTATTCTCCTTAAGGAATGAGAATATGTAGGAGTGGTGGGCTTTGCACTATTGGGAAGAGGAAGGAGAAGTTTTTTTTAGAGAGGGAGCAAGAAAAAACAAAATTTTCTTTTTGTGTTCTTGGGAGTTCTTTTTCTCAGAGAAAGCCAGAGAGAAAAACTCTGCAATGCAAGAGAAAAACCAACGTCACGTAACCTCTCTACACCACACGATAGAAAAAATAGAAAATAAGGAGGGAGTTATGTAACTCAATTAATTTATTTCAAAATTAAATTAAATTTAATATATAAATATATATAAATATTTACTAACTTTTCATATGTATATATAACTATATATGTTATATTAAATATAACATATAACCTATAATTTTTATATTGTATCAAATATAATATAACCTATAGTTTGTATTTCTCTCAATTAATCATGGCTTTTAGTATAAATTACACTAAATTATGTGAATCTCATCAATATAATTAGTATTTGAATTACATTCAAATATTTAATTCCTCTCAAATAAACTTTATAGTATAATGTATCAAATATATTATATCAATTATATCGCATATAATTAAATTAATTAATTATATCATATATGATTAATTCCCTCCATTAACTTGAACAATTAAAACTAATCCAAAATTAATTCTCAATAATCCCTATTGAGCTACAGAGAAAACCTCATGAACCTGTAGATTTAAGCTCCAACGGTACTTGGATAATTAATTAAACTCTTTAATTAAGTTACCCAACATCCATTAACTAACGACCACTCCACTAAAGACCGACAGGTGCACACTTCGCACTATAGATATATTTTTGTGTTCATTGGATATAACCAGTCAACAGTGTGATAACCCTTCACAAATTGCTTGTAAGTATAATTGGGCCAAACTTACCATTTTGCCCCTCTAGTTATATTTAACTTCTTAAGTACTACTGATCTCTCTAATGAACAATAAGTCATAGTCCAACTATGACCAAATCTCTCTCGAGTAGCACAAAGTCTCACAAGATTCCAAATTCAAAATATTCTCTTAAAACTTACCAAAACGATAAATAGCTAAATACAAAAAGAATATATTTGGCTATTAGCACACACTCAACTAATAATATACAACTTTGTTAAAATACATAAGACTAAGGTCCCTTTGGTGCTTTCATTATTCTTTTCCTTTTTGTTATAATCTATATACCTTAATTGAAGGGGTAATTTTTCTCAATGAGATAGACAAAGGTAAAAAAGTTAACAAGAAAGAGAGTAAGAAAGGAGAAAAAATAGATAAAACTGAGAAGTTTTAAATCTTAGATTGATCCAGAGGAAATGAAAAGGGGAGGTAATATGGTGTTGATAAATGGTTTTTTTTTTTTAAAAAAGATAATGGTATTAATATAATTTTTTGAAAATTTATAGGTATTTTTGAATGAGGCATTCACGATTTTTGTTTATATATTAACAAAGGTATTTTTGAACTTTTTTGAAACTTTGAAAGGTTAAGAATATTTTTTTAACAAAATTTTAATGGTTTCCCTCCAAAATTCTGTAAAAGTATTTTTGAATTATGTTTAAAAGTTTAAAGATATTTTTAAAATTTGTGAAAATTTAAAAGACATTTTTGAGTTTAAAGACATTTTTTATAATTTAATGTTCAGAACGCTTCGAGTTCAAGAATCCAAGATCAAAATCTAATTTTTGTTTTGTTTTGTTATTGTTTTTTTAAAGAAAGAATCCAATGGGTAAGAAAATTATTCCTTTCCTCTCGTAAATTCCGGGAATCCAGCAAAAAAGAAAAATGAAATTTCATTCGAATAATTATCTTTTATTTATTTTTTTTCTGTCATTAATTTAAATTAAATTTCTCCTAAATTGATGTTAAAAAGTCATCCCTATTTTGTTACAGTTTCACATCTTCAAACACTGCTTTAGAAGAAGCTCAATAAAGAAGAAGAACCAAATTCCTTTCACAAACAGAGTTAAAGGAGAAATCAAATCACCAACTTCGAAATTTTCGCTCTATGTATTTTCCATGTTAGCAAGCCTAAAAGCTTCTGCCGAAGACGAAGTGCAAATGCTGAGATCGAGCTCTGGAGATTAGGATTTTTCCTGCCGGAAGTGGAGGAGATTGACGGCGGAGATGGTGGTTAGGAAAGTCGGCAAATACGAGGTCGGGAGGACGATTGGGGAAGGTACTTTTGCAAAGGTAAAGTTCGCTCAGAACACTGAGACTGGCGAGAGTGTTGCTATGAAAATCCTCGATCGGAGCACCATAATCAAGCACAAGATGGTCGACCAGGTCTGTGTCTTCACTTGAATCTTTGTTCTAAGAAATGGAAGTATATTCATTCTTAATCAGAGAAAATTAGAGTGAAATAGAGAGATTTCATCTCTGTAATTTGCTTTATATGACCACATCTTTGTTGCACCACAAAATGTTTTCGTAACTGCAGCTTTCAATTGAAGCCAAGATAATGAAATTAACTTTGCGTAAAGCAGAAATGTTTCTAGCCATCAAAACTGTGTTGGCTGTGATTACATGCTTCAATGATGTCGATTGTTGAATTAGATGGTATATTGTATCATAGTGAATGTATATGGTTTCGATTGAGCCAAAAGATTCTGGCGAGCTTCATTTGTAATCATCCTTGGGCTTCTCTAACGACAGTCAATTGAAGAATGAAAACCTTGTTTATTTCTCACCTACTCGCTTTCATTCACTATGTTGAAGAAGAGGAAAAGTAACTTTTGATGTCTTGAACTTCGAATGAAGGGAAATGATATATATCCTCTTTATACTGTTTGATTAAAGCTGCAAATATTATCGGATGAGGAATCTTACTTTTTTGATACAAACTGTAGCTTCTGTACTTTTTCTCTTGAATATTGCAAATAATTGGTAGGTGAAGAAGCAGTTGTAAGAGCAAATTCATACACGGATTCTATCTTTGTAAAATAAAGTAAATGGCAGATCGTTTGATGGATACTTGATTGAGCTAAACATGTTTACATCATAAGCTTCTAAATGTTTGCGTTTAAATTGGTCTCATCCTACCATTGTTCTTCATACTTCACTTTTGCATGCTCGATCCTCAGTCTTTTACTGATTAATTTTTTTAGTTCTTGTAATCTAATTGGAATGCAATCTGAAGCTTTTTCAATATTTGATCCTGTAAAGTGTTGAGCATTTCGTCCAACAACTGTTACTGATATTCTGCAGATAAAGAAGGAGATTTCTATCATGAAGCTTGTGAGGCACCCTTATGTTGTTCGTCTTCATGAGGCATGGCTTAATTTCTAAAGTATTTATTATCATTTATGATTTTAGCCTTTTTCAAGAGCTTTGGCTTGTACATCCTTTTTCTTGTTTAACACTGGATACGGTATCTATTTTGGTTTCTAGGTTCTTGCAAGCCGTACTAAGATTTATATAATCTTGGAGTACATTACTGGTGGTGAATTGTTTGACAAAATAGTGAGTAATTAAAAAAAAAAAAAAAAAGAGCATTCTTTAAGAAAGATGAACCATTTCAAAATTTGAGACTATTGACTATTTTGTATCCCTATAGTTTATAATGTAATCCATACCCTGCAGGTTCATCATGGCCGGCTTAGTGAAGCTGAATCTAGGAAGTACTTCCAACAGCTAATTGATGGCGTAGATTATTGCCATAGCAAGGGAGTATACCACAGAGATTTGAAGGTAATGACTACTTTTATTCGCTGAGATCATGGGGAAAATATTCTAACGGAGATTTGGAAAAGAAAAAAAAAGAATCTGATCATTTTTTATCTTTCTTTCTCTGAGCAGCCTGAGAATCTCCTACTCGACTCCCTAGGTAATTTAAGGATCTCAGACTTTGGTCTGAGTGCATTGCCTGAACAAGTAAGACATATTTTAATGATTTTTATTTACTTGTAGATCTACACTTGCCCGAACAAGTAGACATAGACTTCTTGTGCAATTTTAAGAGACAACAACAAATAGCTTATTGTATTTGCTGACAGGGAGTTAGCCTACTCCGCACAACATGTGGGACTCCAAACTATGTAGCACCAGAGGTATTTATTTGGTATCTAAAAGCCTGTTAAACCAAAAATTTTATAAATTGATAGTGACAGTTTTAAGCTTGCCTTTTGATTCGATTCTCAATCACTTCATCTCTTGTTTAGGTGCTCAATCACAAGGGTTATGATGGTGCTATGGCAGACGTTTGGTCCTGTGGGGTAATCCTTTATGTGTTAATGGCAGGATATCTTCCATTTGATGAGCTTGATCTCACCACGTTATATAGTAAGGCATGAACATTTTGTCATGTTATCTTAAATCTACTTCACCTTTTTATGTTGCATTTCCATTCAAACGCTGAAATGCCATCAACTCAACTTCTTTCTTGGGTGCAAAATGTGATCAATGCGACAACATGATGAGTGATTTTTTTTTTTTTGGGTTGAAACAAGAAAAATTTTCCACTGTGTAAGCACAAGCAGAGAAAGCAGTTAAACTATAAAACAATCTATTTGTCACATCTCTTTTGGTTGAATTTAAATCAGGATGTGAGGGCCTTTTATAGGTTCTTTATTTTTAAGCTTTTGATTATAATCTTCTTAGGTTAACTTAAACTGGAATATCATTTCAACATGCACTTGAACGATTGCCTAATGTTGTCATTTGTCTTCCAGATTGAGAGAGCTGAGTTTTCATGTCCATCTTGGTTCCCGGTGGGGGCAAAAGCCTTGATCCACAAAATATTTGATCCCAATCCTTCAACTGTAAGTATGGATTTCCTGACATGATGTGCTCTCTAAGCCGTTAAACATTCTCTATGCCTTCAACTTACTGTCTAAGTATGAGGTGAAAAAAAAAGAAAAGAAAAGAAAAAGAAACAGTTCATGGTATTTGCTGTGTATAAAAGTAACAATCTACAGTCAAAGCATGCATTTCCTTTCCCAATAGATCAAATTACCTGAAACCTCAATGGATTTTGTTACATTCCAGTTGAAGGAATAGATGTAGTAGACGTTAGGATTATTTAGTTCAGTTAACGGGCTTGCAAATTTTAGCACTGCTAAGTTATAATGTCCTTTAAGTTTCATACACATTATTACTCAAGGAAGCCAATGTAGTAGTAACTCATGATACCCTATTTTCTTTAATATCTTATGAACTGATCGCAGGCTTATTACAGTAGGCACCAAATTTTTTCATTATTCTCAACTTTATACATACCACAGAGTAATTGTTGCTATCAGTCTCTTTATTCTTCGGTATTAGTACTTTCAGATGCAAAGATTAAAATATCGATGTTGATATTGATATCAAATTTTTAATTACGGATTATATTGGTAAAATATTGATATCAACAGATATTTCTGTAAATAAAAAGTTTATAAAACTTATATAAATTAATACTAAATTATAGAGCTTGTCATTAGTATTTATATTTATTTTAAGACTAATAGATGATATCTTTTTATGTTTTATGAGTATTTTATAAAAGATATAGGAGATATTGATTAATTCCTAGGATCAATGTGGAACCCTCTCATTTATGGATATATTGACGGATACTTTAATCCTTACTGATAAGTTGCTTTCTTTTCTTCTTTGTAGCGTATTACAATTGAACAGATCAGAGAGGATGAGTGGTTCAAGAAAAATTATGTTTCTGTCAAACTGTTCGAAGATGAAGATGTAAATCTGGATGATGTAAATGCTGTCTTTGATGATCCTGAGGTTGGTAAGGATTTGAGTACTATATTGGCATATATGTGAACTTGGGTTTATTGAAATCTGGGTATCAGTAAATTTGAAGATTAGTTACGGATTCTATTCTTATTTTGCTCTCCTTCGTTGCCAACCTTTCACCTAACTATAACTTTTGTTCCTATCCATTAATTACTTTCAAACAAATCCCTAATAGAAATGGTGAATTTACTATTCTAGGTTAAATGTTTCCAGCCAGCCTGGTCTCTACCAGCATAGTTTCCCCACTATTGAGACATAAAAGCTCACATTTTTATGTGCTAGCTCACATTGTTTTCTGCTTGTGTCTTTCAATGATCTTTTTCCTTTTCTTTTGGTCAATATTTTTTGCCTACGCTAAGGTGGTTAAACTTCATAAATTTTAGTCTTTAGAGGCAATTTTTATGTAGATACTAAAAGTTATAAGTGTGGTTGAAGGTGGTGACGTCGAAGTGTGATTTGAGATCCATTTATAAAATTGTTGTTATTATTAGCTACTTTTTTTTAACTCAAATTTGTCCATAGGAACAAAGGACCGAAGAACAACGTGGTAACGAGGATATGAGCCCTCTGGCCCTTAATGCATTTGATTTAATAATTCTATCTCAAGGCTTAAACCTGGGAACGATGTTTGACCGCGGCCAGGTATGGTTGTGTGTTTTATTAACTTTCCCTATTTTAATCTAAAACATGTAGCAAAAATAGAGCCAATTTGCCTCGAAAAATAAAAAACCTCACTTGAAGCTACTGCAAATTTTTTACTTTGGCGTATAATTGTGTTCCAACTCAACATTAAGCGTATATGGTCATTTTCTCGGACTGACAATATTAGCCCTGATCATTTCAAAATATATTTGTTTAAGATATCTTAGTATGCCTGGAGAATTGATGTTTGAATTTCTTCTGATCATGATAGGATTCTATGAAGTATGCCACACGCTTTGTCTGCCAAAAGCCTGCAAAGGTTTTATTGTCAACAATGGAAGTTGTAGCTCAATCAATGGGTTACAAGACACACATTCGCAATTACAAGGTAGAACATTTGGTTAATTCTCATCTTAATTCTTGCGATTCAACTTCATGCCCCTCCACATTTGGCTATCTATCTAATCCTTATACAAGGGATTAGACATGGAATTAGCCAGGCCCCTCCTGTACTCCATAAATCTTATGTTTGTCTCTAACTTTGCAATTCTAAGTCTATTAAGCTCCTGACATGTTCAAAGATTTTAAAAATTAGTTGATCTGTGAAATATAAATTTGAATTTTATGTCTAATAGAACTCTAAAGACCTTTACTTTCAATCAGATTCGTAATTTTAAAAAATATTGAATAGGTCAAGGACATATTAAACACAAAAGTGAAAGTTTAAAAACCTATAAGATACATTTTAAAGTTGAATGATGTATTAGACTTACACAAAATTGAAATTTTGAGGACTTATTAGACATTCTTAAAGTTCAGAGCTAAACTTATAATTTAGCCTACTCTTAATCAAATTTCTGGTGAATGTCAGATGAGAGTAGAAGGCCCATCGGCAAGCAAAACTTCGTATTTCTCAGTCATTATGGAAGTAAGTTTCACCATTTTTCTGCACGAAAAGTTCTACCATCTCTGTATTCTGTTCAAGGACTTTGATCCGAATCATTTTTCTCGTAGATTTTTGAAGTTGCTCCCTCGTTCTTTATGGTGGACATCCAGAAAGCAGCAGGGGAAACCAGCGAGTACCTCAAGGTAGGTCAGGGTAGAATTTCCATGTTGTCTTTTGTCATCGAATATTGATCGATATCTGCCGCTTAAAGAGTATACAACATTTCTCCTCATTCCCATCCACAATTATCCCATTATACTTCATAAATATTGAAACAATGCCATTATGTGTCGCAGTTCTACAAGAGCTTTTATAGCAAACTTGAAGATATCATCTGGAAACCTTCAATTGACACCAGCAAATCAAGGATCACCAAGAACAAGAGTAAAAAACGTTGATTTTGTATGCATCAAAGCCTGAGAAATTTCACAGCATCATCTAACCAGAGGAAGAAGACCAAAGCAGTATGATGTTGACATATGTTTACAGTTCTTTAATTAATTATACCTTGTCTCCACTTTTGGCCAATAGTGAGAAGATAAGAATTCCTAGGATATTTGTATAAAGAATATTTGTATATACTATCATCAAGTTTTTATTAAAATCTCTTTGCAAATTTGCAGACTGATGCCTCGCCATTCTTCCGCTAAATAGAGAAGAAACAATGGCGTTGACATTAAATTGTCGTGGTATTCCTCTGAAGCTCAATATCAGCGGGTTATTCTTCTGATCTTACTGAAATTAACTTCATATGATATTTTGACAATTGAATTTTACTAGGTTTTGTAAAAAATTTAGCATCTCACCAACTACATTAAAGATCTCCGAAACCTCCACAAGAACAGTATCCGTTCAAAAACTTATGAAGCTGCTTACTATCTCGGATGATGATTTCCCTTCCTTTTAATAAAGAAATGAATCTGATAAAATTGTGGCAATCTCTACACATGGTGATGCTCTTTACAACCCGAATCGTGGTGGCAGTTGGCAGGTTTAACAAACCAAAAGTAACGGCTAATTTTTCACTATGATGAATGGTAGAGGAGAATACCTTTTCCTCATCTTCCTCCTCTTCGATTACCTCCATATGTTCAACAGGCTCATAACCGAGAGTTTTTACCTCATTGAGTATAGTTTCCAACAGATTGTACATCTCCGCACTTTGACAATGTGATTTGTCATTGGGTTTGAATGAATATACTTTTTCTTTGATGCTAATCCAGCTCCAATCTTTCAACTTCCCAACCTTCTCTTCTTTCATTAATTTCCTTACTTTGGAAACATCCTTCCATCTCCCAGCAGAGAGATACATGTTTAGCAGGGAGACATAGGTCTTGGTGTCTTTCGGTTTGAGTTTAAGTAACTGCTCAGCAGCGTAAAACCCCAATTCGGAGTTCCCATGACTACGACATCCAGCAATTAACATGGACCATATAATTTCATTAGGCTCAAAATTCATCTTCTTGACCACATCAAAAGCTTCTTCAACCCGACCCAACCTCAGATACATGTCAATCAGGCATGCAAAATGGTCCATTACAGGCTTGATGTTGTATTGCTTCTGCATTACTTCAAAGTAATAAAGTGCTTCATCAACCAAACCAGCATGGCTACAAGCTGATAGAACACCTACAAAGGTGACCTGGTTCGGTCTAATTCCTGCCAATCTCATGTCTTCAAAGAGCTGAAGTGCTTGTTGAGACAGACTGTGTCGTGCAAATCCCGTAATCATCGAAGTCCATGATATCAAAGTTCTTGAAGGCATCTCCAAGAAAGCTTTACTCGCCCGATCAGTACTTCCACATTTGTTATACATACTCACCAATGCAGTTCCCACCACAACATCTGCCAATACACCACTTTTGATTATCTGAGCATGAATCTGCTCCCCTTGTTCCAAGGCTACTAGATTACTACAAACACTTAAAACGCTCGAGAATGTGAATAGATCCGGTTTCATGCCCGAGCGATATAATTTCTGGAACATAGTAAGCGCTGTAAATCCACTCTTGTGAGCTGCAAGATCATCTGCAGCAAGATCCATCATTTTCGCATGGCCTGCAATCATTGCATTCCATGTAATCAAATTGAGAGTCTCCATACTCTCAAACAATTTTTGAGCCTCAATAAGCCATCCACATTTCAGGTATAAGTACATTACAGAATTTTTTATAGGTATGCTTGAACCATAACCAAGCTTAATGCTCAGTGAATGAATCTGTGCTCCTAAACCCAATGTCAACATTACACAACAAGCGCTCAAGACACTTGTTAAAGTGTACTCGTTTGGTTCCACATCATCCGAGAGCATCTCGAAGAAAAAACTTAAACTCCGAGCTGCTTGACCATTATCACAACAGGAAGATACAACTGAAGTCCATGAAATCACATTCTTTTTCTTAATTTTCTTGAAGGCTCTAATTGCAAATTCCAAGCTCCCAGACTTAGAGTAAAAGTTGGAAAGAGAGTTGCCAATACTAGTGTCGAAATCTATATGATATTTGATGATATATGCATGAACCTGCTTCCCGAATTCGATAGAATGCAAGGAACAACAAGCATTCAACACGATTCCGAGCGTATAGTTTGTAGGATAAGCTCCAGCTTCCAACATTTCTATGAACACTTGAAAAGCAACCAAAGGCTGTGAATTCTGAACATAACCAGTCACTAGAGTTGTCCATGCAATGACATTTCTTCTAGGCAAATTATCAAACACTTTGCGAGCAATTTCCATGACTCCGCATTTCGCATAAACGTTAACAAGAAAAGTCATTACAAATAAGTCTTCATGAGTTCCAGTTTTTACGACATGCCCATGGATAATTTCCGCTTCTGCAGCTAAATTCCCATCTATACATTCTTGCAATAATGGAATATAGTAAGAAGTTTCAATTCTCGTACCATCTTTTAACAGCGACAGAGCTTCCCGAAGATCTACAAACTTCGACTCCGCATCAACATTCAATTGGATTAGTGAATGATTTTTCTGATACGGCAAACTCTGCAGGATATCATAGAAAATCAACAAAGATCAAGAAAACGGAAGCGGGATGAATTCACACTGTACGAACAAATTAAGCTCAGTGTTTCACAGTTCGAGTGAACTGATCTAGCTCTCAAACCAAAAGAAGAAGAAGTTCGTAAGTTTAATTCCAGGGTTCTAAGAGGAGAAGAGGATGATTTTGAGGTTCATCGCACAGAGAATTTTGGAATCACTGAAGATTACAAGGCAAAAAAAAGAGTGTACCTTATCGTTGAGGGGAAAGCTGGTGTAATGTCGCTTTCTTGAGTCAGGTTCGAGCTTGAGAGAAGCAGTGAGAGTAACAGAAGGGAAGGAAGCCATGGAAGGAAGAAGGGAAAAGGAATTTAGAGATTACTTAATAATGGTGGGATTTTGAGAGGGGAAGAGATTGGGATTTTATCCCTTCCTCCATCAAATCTAATCCTATCCCTCACACAACAATTGTGGTGGGAACGACGTCTTTCTTACTTTTCTTTACGGTAAGTTGGAACCATATTTTACCTTAATTCCACGTCACGAGAAATTATTCGATGAAGTCGCTCCAATGAATTACTTTGTTTTTGTAACCTTTTAGGCTTTAGTGTATGTGACAAATTATAAAATCATTTAATTTTTTTAAACATCGGATCATTTTAAATTTGTATCCGTGGTTACTCGATGTCACACAAATTTGGGAACCTTCTAGTGGGTTTTTATTTTTTCCCAGGATATAACTATTGATTTTACATTCGCTATTTTTTTTTTTTTATTAAAATTAAAATGTGGAAAGTTTATCATTTTATTTCATACTGATTGTCATTATGGGTTTGGAATATGTAGAAGTTCTAACAAGTAGAAACCAATATTAATTAGGAAGAAAATAATATTATGAATTTGAATACAAAACCTCTTAGATTAATTGTACTAATACCATGTTAATTCATCGATTACTCATATAAGAGTTTGATTTTTTTTTTTTTAATTTTTTTTTTGAGTACTACAAGAGTTTTAACTTAGTACACTGGTTCATACTAAAAGTGGTTTTTTCCCCCTTTTCTGAAGAAATATTCATGTGGGTTCTTTAGGTAATTTAGATTTACATATGTGAGGATGAGTATTAGATGATATAATATTAAATTTACATTTACCCGTCATCTTAGCTTTTGGGTCAATGGGTGATTTAACAATATCAATTTGATCTCTAAATTATAAAATATTATTTAATTTTGTTCAATTCAAATATTATGTTTTAGTCTTTCAACTTTATATGAAAGAATTATTCCCTGCCTTCATTGATTTTACAGATAAATTATATTGAAAGAATTATTCCCTGCCTTCATTGATTTTACAGATAAATTATATAAGAACCTATCCTAAGCAGATTCATCGTTCACCTAATTAACAAGATTAAGTGCAAAGTTGTTAATTAGATGTTAGAGTGATTAAAACACAACATTCGAAATTAAGAGAATAAAATAGAATAAGCATAAATTGAAATTCAAATATTTAGTTACAATCGTTTCAATGAAGAAAGCATCACTCCTAATTAAAGCAAAAATGGATTGAGAAAGAGGTATTATTTCGTACTAGTGAAGTGGAAACATTATGTTTACATTAAGATATGACATTATGATTCAAAGTTAATAACCTATAAATCAAATTTAGCAAAGAACATGAGAATATAATGTCGAGATTTATAATTAAAAGTCCAAAAAATCTGCTCACAATGGGCATTTATTTAGAAGAAACGCTTAAATTTCTGCGGATGGTTGCCATTATTTTCAAAGGACATTTGGTAGAGGGTCTGACTCAGCAACTTTGACAAAAAGTTTGTCTGCAGAAGCAAAATTATGCATGCTGAATAATAATTAGGAAAAAATTCTAGTCCTATAACCATGGTATATACTCCCCACACACAATTCTTAATTAATTCTTTCATGACAACAAACAATAAAGGATGCTTGAAAATTTTTCCTTTCTAAATATTATTAATAATTAGTTAAGTAGTTTGTTAGGTAAGTTTTAGTTATAATATACAATAAGTAGGGAAGAGGAAAGGGAGAATATATTGGTGGGTAGACTAGAGCTTGAGAGCTATCTCAAGAGATTGGGAGGATCTAAGTACCTTGCAAACTTGGTTTATCTTATAATTTTGTTATTGTTTACATTTCAATATATCCAGATTTTATCAAATTAATATTGCTAAATTGACGTTGGAATGGAATCCTTAAACTTCACACTGAGATTGTATATAAAAGATTTAGGGTGAATTTGACATAAATTTTGAGAAGAAAAAGAAAACAGTTTTCTTTTAGTGAGAGCACTTTTTCTTAGAACATAAAGTTTTTTAATATCCCTTCTTTTAGACATGTTAGAGTGTAATTTTGAAATAGTTAAAATCATTTTCGTTATTTTTAAAATCATTCTAAAAGCATGTTTTCAATTATTCAAAATCAACTTAATTGTATCAAAGTCATGTTAACAGATGTAAAATAAAACATAAATTGATTTTGAATGATTAAAGACGTATTTTATAGTCATTTTAACCATTTCAAAATTGAATCTCAAACCTATCCTAAGTACTTTTCAAAAACCACTTTTACTGTCTTTTTAGACCTCTCCAAATTATTTCATTACCTGACTAAACATGATGAAACTTTTCGAAATTATTTTTCACATACTAAATGAACTTTTCACCTCCTAAAAATCATCAAACTCACACCTAATATACCGTTACTATCATTTGTAAAAGTGAAAGCATATATAATATATACACCATATGCATGTGTGTGGCTATGCCTATGTGCACATTATTTACGGTATTCATTCAACAAGTAATGGATGTTAAAGAGAGGTTCTAACCCGATTCAGCTGCCAAACTATTCCAGCAACTTTAGAATCCGTTCTTCAGTCTCTGTATCTCATTGTCTCTTTCTCGAAACCTATTGTCGGAAATTGCTTGGCATACTCCTCGACCTGTTGTCGGAGGTTTGAAATTTCAGATTGGATATCTTTATTTGATTGCATGGTTGCTACGAAATCCTTCAACTTAGTACCTGTGTTTACAATACTTTAAATCAGAGACGAGTATATCAAAGGATTCTTAAAGACAGTAATCCAGTAAAGGAAGGAGAGAGAGGGAGAGAGAGAGAGAGAGAGAGAGAGAGAGAGAGAGATCAGTATATTTTAGTGCAGATAAATTTTATGTTTTGGAGAACCTTCACTGCCAGCCTTAATCTGCAAGGCTAACTTCACAGTTTCATCAAAGAATTCAGCAACTTTCACAAAATCTGCTTCGAGGAAACCTCTCGAAGTCAGAGCAGGGGTCCCTATATACAATGTAAGTCCAGAAACAAATTTAGATACTGGACCAGTAATTGGAGACCCAAAGACAGAATGGTAGAAGGTCATACCCATACGGATGCCACCAGGAACCATGGCAGACACGTCTCCTGGAACTGTGTTCTTATTTGCCGCAATATGAACTGATTCCAAAACCTTCTCCACTCTTGAGCCATCAATACCCTGCCAAATACCCCGACATAAAAAAAAAAAAAAAAAAAAAAAAGTGAAAAACGAATAGAATAATAAGAAAAAGATTTCGCTCCAATGCTGTAAGTCATTCGTAAGTTTGAAAATAACTGAAAATAACTCGGGATGATTTTTAATGTTATTTAAACTGTCTTTATATTTGTAACCTTAGCACCCAGCACTACATAAACATAAACACCTGAAGAAAGGAGAAACACAAACACCTGGATGAGAAGTCTAATAGTAATGGTGGATGGGATGTCACCTTTTACCTTATTTTTCAAATTCACAAGGACCAAATGGTTGTCCGTTCCACCAGATACAAGTTCATAGCCCTTCTCAATCAAACTCTGCATAAACAGTTGATTTGACACTATAAACTACACTGATTATGCAAGGAAGAAAGTTAAGGAATTAATTATACCAAACAGTGAGAAAAACATGCAACTAAAGAGTATTATATTGGTGTTTGCCAAAGAAGTCAGAAATTTTCCTCTGCATACCTGAGCAAATTTTGAACAATTACTGAGAACCTGCTCTTGATAGGCCTTGTATTCCGGAGTTGTGGCCTATTGCATTACAGTAAAGAAGAAAAATAATATGTATGAAAACCAGGCGAACCTCCAAATAGCTAAATCTAGTAATCTGAATTTAAATTTCATCACAATGATCCAAACTTGTTTTCGTTACTGAGAGAGACTGTATATGACAAAAACAAAGATAACATAACAAAAAAAAAAAAAAAAAACTCATAGATAGAAATAATGTTTATAAACTTAGTTTTCAAAAAATAAAAGGTCAAATGGTTATCAAACGGAGCCTAAATAAACAACCTGCTTTAATGCAACTGCCAAACCAGCTATGGTATGGTTGTGTGGGCCACCTTGAAGACCAGGAAAGACGGCCTGATTAATTTTGTCTTCATAGTCATAGAGCACCTGTAGATTGTAACAAAATATTAGACAACTAAGAACTTGCCCCTTGAAACTTATATTTACTTTTAGGTGTCGAGGGAGCCTTTCCTCACAAGTTACAAGTGTTTCTTACAATTTTAAGATCTCACTTACTCTTGTCAAAAAAAAGATCTCACTTACTTCCTGTCCTTTTTTGTTGATCTCTTTAACACCCTTCCGGAAGAAAATCATTGCCCCCCGTGGTCCACGTAAGGATTTATGTGTGGTTGTTGTCACAATATCAGCATATTCGAAAGGAGATGGAATAACGCCTGCTGCAACTAAACCACTAATGTGTGCCATGTCAGCCAACATGACTGCCTTCTGTTTGTCACAAACCTGTCAGAATAATCATAACCAAATTGAATGTTACACAATGTTAGAAGTGAACCCTGAAGGGAGCTATTCCATAATCTATAGCCAAGCAAAGGAAGAAACCTTGCGAATTCGTGCATAGTCATAGAGACGGGCATAGGCACTTGCACCAGCAACAATCAGTTTTGGCCGAAACAATGATGCACTTCTCTCCAACTGTTAGAATTTCCTCCATATAAGTTTGTTTATTTGGAATTGCAGTTTCAAGAAAAATCAATAGGATATCATTGTACAGTTCAAACACAAGCATTTTTAAACCTGGTCATAGTCAATGTAACCGGTGCTCTCATCCAACCTGTATGGCATTGTCTCGAAGAATATTGAAACAGCAGAAATCTTCTTGGTATCAGTCTGCAAACATTTAAAGAAATATACAGAGGCAAATACCAAATCAAACAACAATCATCATAAAAAGTTCACATTATCAAAGCACCAAATGCAGCCATGTGAAAACCAAGTACTAAATTTGAAAATTAAACACCTGATAACCATGCGAAAGGTGTCCACCATGTGGTAAATCAAGAGCCATAATCCTCTCATGAGGTTTTAACAATGCAGTATATGCCTGAAAGTTAGCCGGTGATCCAGAAAGAGACTGCACATTAACTACAAAAAATAGCATGCTGAATTTAAAACAAAGATGGTAGGTACCTTTCACATAGACCAGACTGAATGGTCTTAGAGTTAGTTAAATAAAAGGAACATGCCAACCTAAGCCACAAGATTTCAATGGTTCACACTATAGAAAACATCACCAATATGCTTTCCTCCCAAGTTGGGTCCAAAAAAATCAATTTTCTGATTAATATGTGGAACAGTCATCCTCTAGGTCTTTTATGCTTTGACATTATATATACCAGTAAAAGGCAAGGCGCCATGTTGAGGAAAGCTTGTTGATAAGATAATAAATACATTTACTGAATCAGAAAATTCTGAATATGTTTGCAAATGTACAGCTGAATTCACAAGAAACTCAGGAAAAGACACAGTAAACCACTACATGTATAAATAGACAGAGTCTGAAACAAATTTTTTCGCTTGAAATTAATTCAATATCAACCACTAAGTAAATTGAGCATAGCTTAGTGAATAAAGGCACCTTATTACCTTCCTTGAGGTTAGGTTCAGTCCCTCACCCCCTCTCGACTGAAAAACAGATGATTATAACACAATAGTTCTCATACCTCCCCATTTTGCTGGGTCCAAACGGAAAGCTTCTAATGCACGTTTCTGGCATAAGGATTCGGCAATGTCAATGTACCTAAATCCATTTGGCATTTGTACATTAGGAATCCAGTATGAAAACAGAAAGAAAACAGAGAAAAACGGGGAAATAAAAACAATAAGAATTACGTGCAGAAAAGATCAGTGCCCTCGCGGCAAGCTATTGATTTCAATAACTTAATCCATGAACCTTATCAGAAAACTAGTCGTTGCATGGGGAATATTAAGAAAGAAATTCATCTTCGATACTGATTTTCGAAATTCCTATAATTTATGCAAGATAATAATAACAATAATAGTTCTCTGGAGTTGAGATGGATTCACATACTCATTTCCTCCATAGTATCTGGCTCCTGGATATCCTTCACTATATTTGTTGGTCATAACTGAACCAACTGCTTCCATCACTGATGATGAAGTGAAATTCTCAGAAGGTATAAGTTCAAGACCCTTCACATTACAAAAACGGAATGCACAGGATTTTGATGTTAATCTCGAAGCTCAATTCAATTAGATGGATATCAACAACATGAACGATATTTCAAGGCTTCAAAAATGAAGCAAATAGATCAACGTAAAATTTTCAGAAGTCCAAATACCTTCCATTGGCGAGCTTTCTCAAGCTCAATGATATCTGCAATTTCCGGATCAATGACCTCGAGAGGGGCGTTCAGCTGTTTAATCCACTGAAATCAAAATTTCCTCCAAACATCAACATCGATACAAGAAAGTTGACACATCAAACGGATCTCGTACACCTCATGATCCATATACATTCTTTTGTCCTCGTTCACGTTATAAGTACCAGAAGCAATTTTGGCATCAGATAAATGTAAAATTAAAAATAAAAAATATTCATGTAAATGAAACGCTCACAGTAGCTCGTGCCTTTTCCCTTTGCTCCGCAGCTGCACCGGACAGAGAAGACTGCGGCCATAGGAAAATAATTCAAATACGAAAAGAAAAAAGAAAAAAACAAGAAAATCCGGAATCAGAGATGCAATGAAGAATGCGATATGAATTAACAATGACGGTGAGAATTCAGGGCAGAAAAAAGAACCATGTGATGGAGGAAGCGGGCATTGACGAGAGGAAGAATGGGCTTCCTAACGCCGAAGGCGATTCTTCGGAGAGCCATGGCCATTGATTACCTACGGTGATCGGTTTCTCCGATATGGAAATGCGTGAAGATTCAGCGTCCTTTTGATTTGGTGCTCTTCCGTTGTCAGCAGTGCGCAGTGGGGTTAGTAGGTTGGTCACGGAGGCCCAAACGCTTTCTTCGGTGGCTTCCATTTTCTCCTATTTTGTTCTTTTATTATTTCCTTTTTGCACCTCTCTTTATTTTTTGTTTTTTTTTTTTTTAATTTAAATTTGTAAAAAAAAAATAAAGAATAAAGAATAAGGAAATTATTTACCAAAAATAGTAAAAATTTAATTTTCTTTGACAGGAATTTAAAAGTCTATAAGTATCTAGTGATAAAAAATAATAGACGCTGCTTGTGTTTATTATTGTTTTATTGTTATTTTTTAATAGTTTGATATTTTTTTTATCCATGAAAAATTTATTTAAAGTACGAAAAATTTCTTTTTTAGTTTCACATTTTTTCTTGGAATTTTTAAAATACATCTTTTTGATAGACGAATTAAATTTAGATCTATATTTTTATTAATAAACTAGATCTTTTTTTAATTAAATTTAAAATTTTTAAAAATAAAATTTGGTGAGAGAATTGAGTATCTCATCCTGAGATTAATAATACAAGATTTATACTCAATAAACTAGGTTGATTTTGACACTTAAATTTTTTTATTGCAATATTTATCTTATATATAGAGAAATAAATATACTGTCCATTCGTTTGTTAAGCAATATATAGAGTAGAAAAATACTTCCAAATTGACCGTCCATATTTAATGTGGTGAACTATATATTTTTAGTTTATAAGATAAATTTGTAACTTTGGTAAAGACCTCTTCATCAGTTTGTCTTTAATAAGTGGCACAAAAAAAAAAAAAATATGGCACGAAAATTAAGATAACTTTGTTCGATAACAAAAATGACATGAGCGATGAGAGCTTATACTATACATTTCATATGAAATCTCGTATTATATTCCAATTTGATTTAAGACCTATTTTTTTTCCCCTATAACATCTTGTTTGAATTTTCTCGAAGAAAAAAAAAATTGTTTAGATCACATGTACCATTTCATAAATATTAATGTTTATGTCCAAATTTAAATATATAGAATAATTGATATTCGGTAGTTAAATGTCTTGTATTAATAATTTTTTATATGAAAATTAAAATTAAATAATGAAATATTAAATATTAAAATGTAGTGATATTTTTTTTAACTTTTTTAATTAATTTAAAATTATATTTTAAACATAATACGCCATGTTTTGCAACTTTTGTTGATGGAATTTTTAATTTATTTATCAAAGGTAAGAGCATAAATTGATAAAATTATACATTAAATTTATTTAATATATTACAATATTAATTAATTAATGAACCAATCAATTAAAATTAAAATCAATAATTTTTTGTAGTAGAGTGGAAAATTCGGATCACGAACCTTTCAATTGTTAAAATATATTTTATATTAGTTTAGCTAAACTAACTTTGCATATATATTTTTATGTTAAATAATAATAAAAATAATATTGATGCTTACCTAATTTAATTTGATTATTAAAACAATTACATAAGTATAAATTAATTTAAATAGTAATAATAAACAAACTAAATTGTTACTAAATAGTTGAAATAAATCCCATCTAAAAGAAAAAAAATAGTTGAAATAATGTAGAAAATTAATTATGAAGGTATTATTAAAATAAAACATCATGAATAATTATAATCATGAATGTTTGTCTGAAAATTTTTGGCAAAACCCCTAAAATTTACCTAGATTATAAATCATTTGATCAAAATTCCTCCTTTTTATTTTTCTTTTGATAGAGTCAGGATTTGGAGTTGTGACTTTTTATTTATAGTACAATGAATTATTTTTTTAGTTCAAAGTATAGTGGTAGAAAAATTCCTCTTTAAGATAACTATGGCCTCACAAACCATTCATATTCCTCAATGGTGTTTTGCAAAAGTTCAAAATTCAATGTGTATTAGAATGTAAGCATTTGCTAACCTTCCAGATGAGTGTACATAATGCATAATTAAGATATGATATGGTACAACTCTCCTATCACTCACCTATTTTCTAGGTATGATAACTTACTCTCTTTCAAGACAAAAACTTATGATATGCATGTT
Organism: Benincasa hispida; assembly: GCF_027475165.1. Taxonomy (NCBI): domain Eukaryota; kingdom Viridiplantae; phylum Streptophyta; class Magnoliopsida; order Cucurbitales; family Cucurbitaceae; genus Benincasa; species Benincasa hispida. Next base: position 22,882,545 of record NC_143481.1, read on the forward strand.
AGATTATTGTAAATGTCTCATGTGCCATTTTTCACTTTTAAAGGCTGTTAATAGTGAGAATCATTTATTGTGTTCATTAAAATATATAAATTCTTTTTTTAGAAAGATATTGTAATTAAAATGTGGGTGGGAGAATCGAACCTCAGAAGGTTGATACAGTATGCTTTTGTCAACAATATATATATATATATAATTGGTTGGATGAATTAGTCTAGTTGGTAAATAATTGATATAAAATATAGGAATTGAATCCATTCGTGGAACCATCATCAAATATGGATTTTTTACTCCATAAAATTGGTAATGTCATTAATTTCCTACATCATCGTCAATCTCGTTAATCTTCTATGGGTCCACCGTCTTTTCAATATTTACTTTACATCCTTACCATCTATCCTTAATCTATAAATAATTAAGACCCAATATTAAGTATTTTACAATTTCCTCTCTTTTCACATATTCTCATTACTAACCATTTTCGTCTTACAAAAGAATTAACATATTTATCCCCTTTTTGTACATTTATGAAAGAGTAAAATGTTTTTTCTATGGTCTATAGATTTTGGGTCTAGTGAGCTTAGTTTAGGGGGAGATGGATGTTGAGCGGACAATATATTTATTACGTAAAAAATAGATGTTGAATTAAATGGAAAAAAAAACTAAAACTTGTCAATATGAGCATTGTTGATGCCAAAATTTGGACAGGAAAATGCATATGAACTTCACGTGACAACAACTTTGTAATTTAAAGAAGAAGATGACCTACAAGATGGAAAAATCTGCACACCGGGGTAATGTTTGCCACACAAGCTTCGATAAGTCAGAAAGTGTCCCTATTTCGCAAGTAGAGAGTTTAAGTATTAGAATGAACTTATCTCTTTTGAAATCATAATGATGTAGTTATAGTAAAATTCTAATATAGGACATCCATATTAGGATTTCGGAGTCATCTTAGGTTAATTCTTGAGCCATGAGTAAGAGCATGCATTTAGCACACTCCATCGTCAAATTTGAAGGCTCAACCGAGGCTGAGACCAAGTAGGTCAGTGGCCCAAATTTCCCTCTTCCCATGCTTAATTAGATTTTATTGCCTAAGATCCATGACTATTACATGAGTACTTGGACTTTATGTGGAGATATAGAATGGATCAAGTTCGAGTAGATAGCCAAAACGGTCTATAAGTATACGGATAAGACTGGGTATCTTATTCTGGAAACACTATTGGATGCGGTCCACTTTGTACTTTGTACAAACGATGTGATCCTGAATCGTTCATATGGAGACATGCGAGTGGAGGCGTTCTATGCAATTAGTTTGTATAAGATCGGACTAAGAAATAACTCACTCTTACTTTATAATTTTGTTTACTGTTCAAGACTGACTATTTTAAAGCGATGATGTAGGTAACTTGACCTTAATCTTAAGCTAATTATGAACTCCTATTTATTAGGGATTATCCTTAGATTTACATGGGTGAGAGTTGGCTCAACAGCACTGGCTCAATAAACCTCCCATTTCAAGGGTAAGCCTGGGTAGATAGCTGGGGACATAGGGTGTAAGATGGAATTCACTCCTACCTAATTTTAGGGATAGTAGAGAGGTTGTTTCCTTAAGTGCTAACTTTGGGTCTTGAACAAGGGGCCCCACTCTCTCATTGGTCCAAGAGAGACTCAGTTTGGTGATTGGATCACAAACCAATTATTCATTAGAGGATCAGTGAGACTTAAGAAACAAGATGTAATCTTGGGGGTAAAACAACTTTTGACCCAACCGTTATTACGCACAACCTGTGAAGGGTTGACTTACTGATTATGGTTATATCGAGTAGACATAAATATATCTATAATGAAGGGAATGCAACTACTAGGTTTTAGTGGAGTGACCTGGTAGTTAACAGGTGTTGATTAATTCAGTTTAAAGAGTTTAGCCAATTAATCTTGGATCGTTGGAGCCCATGACCTGTAGGTCCATTAGGTCTCCTAACTAGCTCACAAACGGATTAAACATTAGAATAGAATGATGAGTAAATTTGAAGCATTCAAAATCGAATTAAGGGAACTAGTGATTATATACGATATAATTACATATTTAATTATCGAATTAAACGAAATTCGAGAATTGGATAATATTTAAATTTTATTTAAATATTAATTACATAAAAAGAGATTCATGTATTAGGAATTGGTATTTAATTGATTTAATATTTGATATTAAATTGATTTAATTAATTAAATAGTTCAATTAATTATTGAAAATTAATTTTGAGCGGCCCTTTCGCGACTCAAACAGCCGGTACGCTTTTTGCAAATTAATTTTGTAAATTTTTTTCAAATTTTGAAAATTGATTTCAAATTAATTTTTTTGGTTAAAAAATCAATTTAATTGAAATTTGATTTCAATTTTAAAAATTGATTTTATATTCAAATAAAATGAAAAATTTTGTTTAGTGGGTTTATTTCACTTTCAACACTTAAATTCCACTTGAATATTGACATATTTCGTGTCAAGAGGTTATGAATTGACTTGGCATGATCAGGATGAATAAAACTTGAGTGGAAATTGTTGAGAAGATGGGAATGCAAAAGAAAATCTTGGTTGATATTTTAAGAAGAAAGTCTTATTCAACTTTTTTTTTTTTTTTTTTTTAATAAAAAAAACCAGTCTTCCTCTCTGAATTTTTCTCAAATTTTAGCTCACTTTGGGATCCACTTTCCAATCTAAGCTCTTGGAGAATAGTAGGAAAAATCAAGTGGTGGTTCACAACTTTTTGAAGAGGCAATTCAAGCTGGAATTATTGAATTGAAGAGTTCAACAAAAGTAATCTCAAAACCCTATTTTTCTTGTTATGAACATGCATGTTTCTATGCTAAAATTGATGGATTAGAGTGCTTAATGATCTTGATTACTTCTACTAATTGCATGCTAACTCCATCAGTTTTCTAGATTGAGTTTGAGTTTCACTATTTTTCTATCGGATAGTTTACGAACTCCTTAAAGTTTAATCATGTCCTTTAGCCCAAATTGCTCATAACAAGCATAGTTCAACAAACATAATACTACATTAAGAATATAATGTTGAGAATATTTTAGAAAAAAAAAAATTCTATGGCCAATTGCAGAAGTGTCAAAAATGATTTTAAAAATTAGGCCTATGACACACATTTATGAATTTTGCAAAAATGGAAAAATCTTTAAGCCCAACCCAATGGATTGAAAAGAAAAGGTACATCATGAATTTAATTCACTTTGGCTTCACCCCTATTTTTTCATCTTCACGAAATCTTAGGGTCTACTGCAAGTCTACAATAGACACTCGGAGCCACTCTAGGTCTATCCCCCTCTCAGTTCCTGCATTTTCTCCGGTGGAGGTCCCCTTCAATTTTCTCCAACTGCACGAAGGTGCAATTAATAATGGATTATTTAGGTTATCCTTCAAAATCGCTTTGATTCTTATATTAGGCAAAACTGAGAAAACCAGGTTTGTGTTGTATGTTGTGTTCATCTCATCTTAGTTTATAATTTAACTAAAAAAACATTATATACTATTTACCTCCTACATACTTTATTCCTTTTGGGAAAAGATAAACAAAGGCGGTGTTGGAGGAGAAATTTCGGACCAACCATGGACTACCACGTCATTTGCTAAATTAATGATGGAATTTCGAAATTGTCAAATTTGTGACCAATTAAGAGTTAACATGTGTCTCCAATTGAAATCGAGGACAAATTCCTTGTTTTTGTCGCAGACGTCAATTGAGTAAAATTAATTTCACCCAATTTGACGTTACAATTTGGGTGTTGGCCCAATTACGCCCAAATATGGGCTTAATATGGGCCTAAAATAGGTCTAAGCTCAGTTAATTGGGCCAATGGTAGGCCCAAGTCTAATTAATTAGGCCCAACCAGACCCAAGTTCAATTAATTAGGCCCAAAGGTCAGGCCCATAGGTCGGTCAGGCCTATGGGCCAATCAAGCCCAGACCCATGGGCCAACTAGGCCCAAGCACATGAAGCCCATTAAGAAGCTCTATAAATAGAAAAGTTTTCTTCATTTGCAAGGGTCAGCAATTCTACACTCAGAGCTCAGAGAGAATTCATCAACAAGCAGAAGACTCCCAAGACTCCTGAAGCTGCACTCCTAGAAGACAGAAGACCTTTGAAGGCACAAAGACTCTTCCAAGACTTCTACTTCAAGAACGTTCGGTGCCTTTCTTCTTCAAGTCAAGCACATCCACTCAACCGAGAGAGAATCAAAGGATCAAGTACTAGAGATCGAACCACATCGCATCAACATCAACATCAACATCAATACCAACTCAAGTTCAACTCCACGAAACACGTTTCTCTAGAAACTTCATGTGAACAAATTGACACATCCAGTGGGACATCTCTACCTCTCATCTCTCTTTCAGCATCCAAACAAGATAAATGACACCAAAGAAGATGGCATCCAGAGCTTCCTCCACAAACAACTCCTACACAGAACCTGTCACCCACGGTTGCTTAAGGGAAGTTATGCATGAGGAAGAGAAAAGCTCCCTCATTGCGCACAACATCTTGAGGCAAATGATGGAGTCCCCACAAGGGCGGGGTTGTCATCAAGGAGAACCCCCTGTTTGACAACTCTACTTTTGCCTCCAGCAAGTCGAAAGGGGGTTCGTAGCCAGAGGTGATTTTTGTCATGATGGCAGATGTAATGGCTGAAGCGACCAAGGTAGAAATGGAAAGGAAGATCAAATTTTTTATGAAAGCCATTGAGGAGAGAGACCATGAAATCGCTGCCCTGAGAGAACAAATGCAGTCTCGAGAGGTTGCTGAATCAAGCCAAGCACCCACGGTCAAAGTAACCAACAAGGGAAAAACCGTCCTGTAAGAAAACCAGCTGCAATAGTCAACTTCGGTGGCCTCTTTGTCGATCCAACAACTGCAAGACATGATCATGACCTCCATAAGGGCTTAGTATGGAGGCCCAACTTAGACTTCCTTCATGTATTCCAACCCCCAAAGTTTCAGCAATTCAACAAAAAGGGCAACCCAAAGCAACACATTGCCCACTTCGTAGAAACACGCGAGAATGCGGGAACAAGAGGAGATCTACTAGTCAAGCAGTTCGTTAGAACCCTCAAAGGAAACACTTTTGACTGGTGCACAGACTTAGAACCTGAGATGATCGACAATTGGGAGCAACTTGAAAGAGAATTCTTGAATCGCTTCTACAGCACTAGACGCACTGTCAGCATGATGAAGCTGACAAACGCCAAGCAACGAAAAGGGGAGCCAGTCATCGACTACATCAACCAATAGAGGGCTCTAAGTTTGGACTGCAAAGACCGGCTCATCGAATTATTTGCTGTGGAAATGTGCATGCGGGGTATGAAATAACTCTTATCAAAGAGTACCTCTGAGTGGAAGCAATATCGTTTCAAACTCATTGTGACAGAAATACTACATTCACAATCAAACATACTAGTTATGCATCAACAATAAATTACAGCATGCTTCGAACTTTAAACAACAAAGAGAACAAGATACATACCAGTTGAAGAACTCCTCTTCATAGAAATCTCGCTCTCGTCAACGGACTAGACCTCTCGCTCTCGTTGAGATCGTCTAAGCTATCATCCACCAAATCACGCTTTCGTCTACCCACGAACAGACTCCTCACGAACAAGGCAACAGGGAAAACACCACCACTCAGAACCCTTGGTATTCTCGGAGTAAGAATCCAGGAGATGTGGGCTCTGTTGAATTTGGTAGAGGGAAGGAGGAAGGAACGATCGTTTACCACGATCAAGCAAGTGGGAGAAATTGGGAGTCTATTGTATAGACGGATGCTTAATCGTTTAGGTATAGGTACATGATCGTGTAGTAAAAGGGGCTTGATCGGATAGACGATCGTTTAGTAAAATGCTCGGGTGTGTGATCGCTTAGAAAGAACTAAACGATCGTTTAGGTAATTCTATGCGATCGTTTAGTAAAAGCATGCGTGTACATGATTGTATAGAAACTTTGAGATATTGTGTATGCTCTCAGTTTGCTATGCGATAGGCAGTATACACATTCGGTGAGCGAATGTCTGATTATTTGCAAAATGAAAACTATTTTCATTTTATCCTTCAGTTACGAAAACTGAATGCAACCTCCCACTATCTCATTTGGTTATGGAGAAAAAACTACCACAATTATCCCATAATTGTTAAATTAAAAAAAAAAATATAATCTTATTATATTTATAACTTATGGTTTAATATCACATCATATGCAATACATTAACCATAGTCATTTTCTCCTCCATTAGATATAAATCATATTTATATCCTTTTCCTCCAATTAATGTATCTCATACATCATGTAAACTATATCATATATAATTGACCAGTTCGATCATATCATATATAATCGAACTCCCTCTTGTCAATTCGAATACTTCAAACTGACCCAAAAACTGGTTCTCAACTTGAATCCATTGAGCTACCAAGGGGACCTTATGGATCTATGGCTCGAAGCTCCAATGGTACGTGAATAGCTGACTAAACTCTTTAGCCACGAGATCCACCATCCATTAACTGCCAGGCATTCCACTAAAGTCCTGTTGGGATTAGTGTCCTAATTCTCCCGGAGTCTCGTTGTTTTGTAAAGATACACATTGTTCAATGAATAAATAAATGTTATTTAATTCTGGCATTTACTCATATCCAATAAACAAAGTTTATTGGTTATCTTATGTGAACTTAAGCATGTATATATGATATACAAGTGGATCAAGCCTTAAGTGATAACCTAAATCGATTTGTAGTATAAGGATTAAGGAGGGATACCTGATCCTGATGACACTATGGATACGACCCGCTTTGTAGAGGTTTGCAAGTGTTGTAAACTACTACAGATGATAGATCCTGACCATTCATGTGGAGACGTGGAGCGGGGGTGTCCTATACAAAGAGTTTGTATAAGACTTGAACCACGAGATGACTAGACTCTGTATATAACGTCGTTGATACTAGAGACTTGCATCTCACCTAGACGACCATAGGTGACACGACTTCAATCCTGAGTATTTTGGAAACTCTTGCCTTTGAGTGCGGTCCTTTGATTAGTATGAGGGTGAGAGTGGCCAGATTGCCAACTCAACATGCCTACCTTTTTGGGGACTTATCTGATCTGGGAGTTGGGAACTCAATCCACAAGATGAAATTCACTTCTTTCTCAGAGTAGGGACAAGTAGAGAGATTGCTCCCTTAAGGGCTGATTCTGGGGCTTGAACATAGTGGCCACATATTCTCTTTAGAAGAGAAGACTTAGTCATAGTAGGACTATGACTTATATTCATTAGAGGGATCAGTGATACTTAAGGAGACAGATGTAACTATAAGGGCATAACGGTTATTGGCCCAACTGTACTTACGAGCGATCTATGAAGGGTTATCGTACTGTTGATTGGTTAACATATTCTCTTTAGAAGAGAAGACTTAGTCATAGTAGGACTATGACTTATATTCATTAGAAGGATCAGTAATACTTAAGGAGACAGATGTAACTATAAGGGCATAACGGTTATTGGCCCAACTGTACTTACGAGCGATCTATGAAGGGTTATCGCACTGTTGATTGGTTAAGATAGACACATAATATATCTGTAGTAAGAAGAGTTCAGCTGTCGGTCTTTAGTGGAGTGCCTGGCAGTTAACGGATGGTGGATCTCGTGACTAAAGAGTTTAGTCAGTTATTCACGTACTGTTGGAGCTTCGGAGCTACAAGTCCATGAGGTCCCGTTGGTAGCTTGGATTCTGTTGAGGATCAGTTCTTGATATTGATTTGAAATGTTCAAATTGACAAGAGGTATTTTGATTACATATGATATAATCGGTATGATATATAAGATACATCTAGTGGAGGATTGATGTAAATTATATTTACATTAAGTACCATGGAATAGAAAAAGAACTATGGTTTATATGTTTCATGAGATGAAATATTAAAACTATAGGTTATAAATATAGTATGATAAGTTGGTTATCATTTATATTTATAATAATATTAATTATTAGATAATTAATATTTTTTCCTTTAAATAACCAAAGTATTGGGTGGTTATTGGATCATGGTAACCGTGAGTTTAAAAGGAAAGTGGTTTCCTATTTTGAAAAGAAGTTTTTTTTACAAAACGATGGAAAAAGTGTTTTGAAATAAATCATGTGATGTTCCAGAAATTAGTAAAGTCCTTTTGAAGGTTAAGCTTGCAGTCCCTAGGTCTTAGAAATATTTTAAAAAGAGACTTGAATAAAACTTAAGGAAATTTTAGTATATAGGATTTGAACGAAGTATCCATGAGAAATCTAGGAAAAGAATATTACGGTCGATTTGCTAAAAGAAATCTTTAGTTTATGCTTGAGGACAAGCATTGTTTAAATTTGGGGGTGTGATAACGGGCAAAAATGCACATTATCATAGTGCTAAGTTCTTAAACAATGCTGGATTGCGTTGATAAAACATGTTAAATTGCATAAAAAAAGAATCAGATTCATAATATTACGGCGCATGCGTTCATCGCATTAGAACAGTTGATTTTTGTATTTTTGTATAAAATATGCGATGATGCAAGGCAGAAATTGCGATCATAGGAAATCATTGGTCGAGCACAGCATTACTGCAAGGCTTTGCGGTGATCGTGTTCGCAAACATTTGCTCAAGAAGGATTGCCACAACTTGGTCGGCGCAACATGGTGGGCGCATCTGGGTGAAAGGCTAATTAATCGCGATGGAACAGAAAGCTGATGATAGTCGAATCCGAATTAAGTTGACAGCGTCTAACGATACCAAGTACATTCAGCTTTTCGGTGACAAATATTCAACGCATCAATCAGGGAATTAAAGCCGTCCCATCTGTGCAATCATGAGAGAGAAACTGCCATTCACCCTGGATGTTCTATAAATACCAAAGGCATCCTTAAAAAAAGGGGTTCAGTGTTCCACCGGTTCAAATTCATCTGTTCAGATCGCACGTCTTTGTTCATAGTTTTCCTTTTATTTTAAGGCGGAGCAAGAGAAGAGTGGTGACGTTGGAGATTGCTTAAGGCAACTCGAGAGAGAACCTTGAGGCGTAGAAGCAGAGAGCGGGCCGACTCTCGCGAGAGCGAGATTATCTTTTGAACACGAGTAGAAAAACAGTGTAAAAGCCTCGGCAGTAAGAGATTGCTACCAGGCTCTTTATTCTATTCTTGCATTTTTGTTTTGTACTTCATCTTTACATTTATACAATGGAAGTTCTTATTCTACATCTGTTCACTCTCTTAGTATGCATGAGAAGCTGAACTAGTCGAATGGGTTAAGAAGAACTAAGCTAACATAGCCTAGGAAGTTCATTGCCTGCGATTATCTTGTGTTGTTCTGTGCCAACTACCCCTTTAGAGCTACTCGAGAGAGAGTCTGAAGAAAGAACCTAAGACTGAGAGAGCTAGGTTAGAATCTAGACTCGAGAGAGTAAGATTAAAACTGTATAAACAAGAGATAAAGACTTAGAGATAAGCTCTGGTTGCCAACTTGCATCGCATGCATCCTAGAGATAGGAATGATATTATGTGGTCGCCTTTTTTGTGTGTGTTATTCTGTCATCGCATAAATAAGAATAGAGGCTTATGTGTAGGTCCTATATACTTATCGCATATATCGCATGCGTTCTAGCATTAGAAGTCGTAGCATTCGCATCGAGAGATGGTTTACTATTGTATGCATGTTGCATGATCGCAAAGCATGAATGCATCCTAGGAAGTGTTGGCCGAAACCCTTCTCAACCCATTTACCGCATACTCATCGTATTTTCCATTTACCAACTCTTTTCAAAATCCGTCGCATTTTTTTTTATTTTTCATTAATGCAATCAACAACAAACCAATAATTAATTGAGTTACCGGTTACCACAAGGTTTTCATAAAAATTATCATCGCAATCTGTTTTCCCAAGTTCCCGAGTTCGACCTAGGACTTACCAGGAAACTCAGTGGACTTTACACTTAGATTCTGCTGAGGAAACTTGAGTGCTCAACGCAATTTCACCATCGCATATCATCAATAATTTCACATCATAAGACGAAACATCAAGTTTTTGGTGCCGTTGTTGGGGACTTCAGCAAAATAGTGTGCTAACGGTAATTTTTTTGATTTCTTTGCAGACTCTCAATCTTTGGTGAATTACGACCCGAAGATTGAGAGAACATTTAGACAAAGATTGAGAAACCACCACCAATAACCACAGTAAGATAAAGAAGAGATGGTGGAGCAGTCTGGAAACGGAGCACCAAATGATAACAATGTCATGACAGATCCAATCCTGCTGGCAAATAATCGCAATAGACCCATTAGGGACTATGCATCGTCAAACCTCTATGATTTCTCTCCAGGAATCATGAGGCCTGCCCTCGATGGAAGCCGATTTGAAATGAAGCCGGTGATGCTGCAGATGTTCTAGACTGTAGGACAATTAGGAGGAAGGTGTGGCGAGGACCCGCACATCCACTTTCGAAGCTTTATTTAAATTTGCAATACTTTTGTGTTCCCGAACATCTCTGCCGAAGAAGTTCGACTAACTTTTTCCCCATGTTCTCTCTGTGATCAGGTTAGGAAATGGGTGTATTCTCTCGAACCGGGAGAGACCACTTCATGGGAACAGGTCGTGGAGAAGTTTATGAAGAAATACTTTCCACCTACTGAGAACGCTAGACGCAGGAAACTAATTACAAATTTTGAATAAGACACGGACAAATTGCTCAACGATGCCTGGGCGAGGTTTAAAAGGTTGGTTAGGGATTGTCCACAAGTTTGCCTGACTGCCTTTAGATGGAAATTTTTTTATCATGCTTTGAATCCCGCTTCGCAGACCGCTGCCAATGCAGCAGCCGCTGGTGCTCCGGTTGATAAAACGTATGACGAGGCGAAGAATATCTTGGATCACATCTCTAAGAACCACGAAGATTGGAGAGAGAGTGATCAGAGATTGAGAATCAAAGACAATGACGCAAGTAATGGTGCTATTGCTTCACTACAAAATCAGATGATCGCAATGATGAACTTAATCTAGGAAATTGCGATCAACAACCCAACACCGCAAAAGGGCCAAATTAACGCAATCAGTCAAAACATTGTAAGGTGTGCGACTTGCAGTGATGGGCACACGATGGAAGATTGTGAGCAAAATCCACAGTTCATTTACTTTGTAAATCCCTTTTCGAATACCTACAACCTCAGGTGGAGAAACCACCCCAATTTTGCTTGGAAGGATCAACAACAGAATTTCAAACCCATGGCGCAAAAAGAAGGGCCACTAGGATTTTTCCCATGCAACAACAGTCAAACGAGTAATCAAGCTAGTAGCTCACAACCACCACAATCCTCTTCCTTGGAGAGCCTATTGAAGCAATACATAGAGAAAAACGAAACCATGCTTCAAAGTCAGGCTACGTCCATCTGCAACCTAGAGTTACAGATGGGCCAGATTGCGAGTGAGCTAAAGAGTAAACTGCAAGGGGCTCTGCCGAGTTCAACAAAACTCCCACGCAACCCGGGGGATCAGGTAAAGAGCAATGTCAGGTTGTGACATTGCGAAGTGGGAAGATTGTGGAGGGAAAAAAGGAGCTTAGTCGAACAGCTCCCATTGCGGCTGAACCTGAAATTGCGATGACGAAAGTAAAAGAAGGAGAAAAAGTAGTAGTACCAGAGGTTGCATCGACCTGAAAGTCAACTGAGACGGGGATCGTGAAAGTGCAGTTACCCCCTTTCCCGCAGAGACTAAGGAAGAAAAAGAATGAAAAGGTACAGTACCAACGCTTTCTGTCTATGTTAAAGCAATTGTATATTAATATTCCATTCAGTGAAGCGATTGAGGAAATGCCTGTCTACGCAAAGTTTCTGAAGGATATAGTAACTAAGAAGAGGGAGCTGGTAAGTTTGCCACGGTGGCATTAACACAAAGTTCAAAATCAATCATTCCATCGAAGATGAGCGATCCTGGGAGCTTTACTATTCCTTACTCCATAGGAGGACTGTACATCGGGTAAGCCTTGTGTGATCTGGGAGCCAGCATAAATTTGATGCCTCTTTCGATCTTTAGGTAGCTGAATGTAGGTCAACTTGTGCCCACAACTGTGACCTTCCAACTGGCCGATAGATCGCTGGTACATCTAGAGGGAAAGGTGAAGGATGTGCTGATAACCATTGACAAATTTATCCTACTAGCCAACTTCATCATTTTGGACTACGAGGCCGAAAAAAATGTGCCCATCATTCTGATGCGACCATTTTTATCAATAGGTCGTACTCAAATTGATGTGCATAAAGGGAAAATCACTTTAAGCATCAACGGACAGAAGCTCAAGTTCAACATAATTCGTGCCATGAAGTTTTCGGATGAAGAAGACTTGCATGAATTAGATGACGATCAAAATTTGATTGAAGAAGAAAAGTTTGATGAAGAAAATGAAGAAGAGGATGCCAGCGCATCCGTTGTTGCCTGTAATGCGATCATAACAGAAACAAGCAAGGAAGAAGAAATGAGTGCAAACCAAGAAGAAGAGCCAACATAAAGAGAAGAAAGAAACGCAACCATTCTTAGAAGAACCACCGACACTGGAATTGAAGACCCTACCGAATCATTTAAAGTATGTATTTTTGGGGCAGAACAAGAAGCTGCTAGTTATCATTTCCTCTGAGCTCAACGAAGACCAGGAGAATGCGTTGATGAGTATTCTAAGGAAACATGTCCGTGCAATTGGCTGGATGCTCGCTGACATTAGAGGAATTAGCCCAGCATACTGTATGCACCACATTCGTCTTGAAGAGGACCACAAGGCAACGATCGAACATCAACGCAGACTCAACCTGTGATGAAAGAGGTCTTAAAAAGGAGATCATTAAATGGTTAGATGCGGGCATCATTTATCCTATAGCAGATAGCACGTGGGTCAGCCCTGTGCAGTGTGTGCCGAAAAAGGGGGCATGATGGTTGTCCCGAATGAAAACAATGAATTAATACCGCAAAGAACCGTTACTGGGTGGCGCATCTGTATGGATAACCGTAAGCTGAACGCAGCCACAAAGAAAGATCATTTCCCTCTGCCATTCATTGATCAAATTGTAGACTGTCTAGCTGGCAATGACTTTTATTGCTTTCTAGATGGTTATGTCGGGTACAACCAGATTATGATAGCTTCAGAAGACCAAGACAAGACCACATTCACCTGCCCATATGGGACCTTTGCTTTTTGCAATGTGCCAAGCACGTTCCAAAGGTGCATGATGGCCATCTTTTCGGATTATCTTGAAGACTCTGTCGAAATCTTTACGGACGACTTCTCTGTTTATGGGAACACTTATGAAGTCTATCTAGCCAACTTAGAGAAGATACTAAAGAGATGTGAACAGACAAATCTGGTGCTTAATTAGAAAAAAATGCCATTTCATGGTGGAGGGCATAGTATTGGGACACAAGGTTTCCCGGGATGGGTTAGAGGTGGAAAAAGCAAAAATTAAAGCAATTGAAACACTTCCACCTCCAACAAGTGTGAAGGCTGTACGAAGCTTCTTAGGACACATTGGATTCTACAGACGCTTTGTCAAAGATTTTTCCAAAATAGTGCGACCATTGAGTGCGTTGTTAGATGTTGATAGAAAATTTGATTTTGACAACAACTACCTCAACGCATTTTGAGTTTTGAAGAATGCGTTGATTACCGCACCCGTACTAATTGCACCTGATTGGACCACTGCCCTTTGAAATAATGTGAAATGCAAGCGGGTATGCGATGGGAACAGCTTTGGCACAAAAGAGAAAAACAATCTTGCATCCCATCGCATATGCAAGTAAAACATTAAATCCTGCTCAGACGAATTATACCACAACAGAGAAAGAGCTTCTGGCAGTAATTTTTGCGTTGGAAAAATTTCGAGCATGTCTGTTGGGGACAAAGGTACTCATCCATACTGATCACTCGGTAATAACGTACTTAATGACAAAGAAGGACGCAAAGCCAAAATTGATCAGATGGGTTCTCCTCCTTCAAGAATTTAAAATATAAATAATTGATCGGAAGGGGATAGAGAACCAAGTTGTGGATCATTGTTTAGACTGGAAAATCCTGAGGTTGACCGCAATGAGTTTGAGGTGAGTGCGGTGTTTTCGGATGAGCAACTATTCCATATTGTAGAAATGCAGACATAGTCAATTATCTAGTTTGCGAGCAATTTCCTGAAGATTACACCTACCACCAATAGAGGAAGCTCAATCATGAATGCAGACATTATTATTGGGATAAGCCAAATCTGTATAAAAGAGGGGCAAACCAGATTTTGTGATTATGCGTTCCAAATGCTGCTCAACAATGCATATTATCGCAATGTCACGACTCACCATATGGTGGGCACTTCAGAGGACAGTGCACCGCAGCTAATGTTTTACGGAGTGGATTCTTCTGGCCTACATTGTTTATGGATGCAGCTGACTACTCCATGAAGTGCAATCGGTGCCAACGCACAGGTAACATTTCATGGAAACATGCAATCCCAATGAACACCATCTTGGAGCTTGAATTGTTCAACGTATGGGGGATTGATTTTATGGGACCATTCCCTCCCTCAAATTGTAAACATTATATTTTATTAGTCATCGATTATGTATCCAAGTGGGTAGAGGAAATGGCATGCGCTGCAAGCGATGTGGCAGTCGTCTCCCAATTCCTGAAGAAACATATTTTCACTCGTTTTGGCACTTCCCGTGCCATCATAAGTGATGAAGGGTCCCACTTTGTCAACCATAATATCAAGGAGCTACTGCACAAATACAACATTCTCCACAAAGTGGCCACCGCATACCATCCGCAGACGAATGGTCAGGCCGAGGTGTCCAATCAGGAGATTAAACTGATACTCGAGAAGGTAGTAAGGCCTTCGCAAAGAGAGTGGGCCACAAAGCTTGATGATGCATTGTGGGCATACCGAACTGCATTTAAAACACCAATATGTATGTCCCTATATGCATTGGAATTTAGTAAGGTGTGTCATTTGCCTCTGGAGCTGGAATATAAGGCATTGTGAGCGGTAAAGAAGCTGAACTTTGATTTGAAGAAAGCAAGAGAAGCGCAAAAAATGCAACTGGTTGAGCTAGAAGAATGGAGGATTAACGCATATGAAAATGCGAAGATTTACAAAG
This sequence comes from Benincasa hispida, assembly GCF_027475165.1. Classification (NCBI taxonomy): domain Eukaryota; kingdom Viridiplantae; phylum Streptophyta; class Magnoliopsida; order Cucurbitales; family Cucurbitaceae; genus Benincasa; species Benincasa hispida. The sequence continues at coordinate 22,897,740 of NC_143481.1, forward strand.
AGCGCACCAAGCGTTGGCACGACAAACACATATGCGGCAAAAATCTCCAAGTCGGGCAGAGGGTCTTACTCTTCAACTCACGTTTGCTGCTCTTCCCGAGAAAACTAAAGTCACGTTGGTCCGGACCATTCATGGTTAGACAAGTATTTCCGCATGATGTCTTTGAATTATCAAATGATGACAGAACCAACATATTCAAATTTAATGGACAACGAGTAAAGGCATATCATGGAGAAGGCTGGCATCACCAAGTCGACTTCGTGGAACTAAAAGAACTTTGAATAAAGAAGGAAGTAGGTGGTCCCTGCGTTATCAGACGTTCGCAATCCATTAGGGTCGCAAGTTTTGGGAAGCATGGAATCTTCAACTTTTCTCTACTATTCTGAATTTTCATTACACTATCTCTTTTCAGCTTTACCTGTTCTTATTCAAAAAAAAAAAAAAAAAAAAAGGGAGGGGGGAGGGAGATTGCGATAACGAATTTTGTTTTTTTTAAAAATAATTTGACTCTCTCTTTGTTTTTCTTGCAACGATCGAGGCACTGGATTGCGGAGATGCTATGCGAAGAAGCCACTTATCTTACTCCATCACCGCAATCCAAAGAAGATAGATCGCCGCAAAGATGGATGTGTCAATACACCATGCGGGCGACGACGAAAATTTTGGGTGTATTCTTCCTTCTCTTTATTTCAAATTTTGCGCTATCGTATCGCATGTTAGTGTTAAAAGTTTTATCACCGCATCCTTTTTGATTACCGCAATCATTTGACATAGATAAATTTAGTACATTACCGCATAATGTCTGTTTGCCAATTATGATTTCAATGATGAAAAACATGCTTCTATTTCTTTCGTATATACTAGAGTCAACTTAACTTTAAGATAGTCACCTCATAAAATATTTATAGAAATTAGAGGGTTTCTAGCTTTCTTTCAAACTCTCTTTACGAAGCATTCTAAGAACATCGCATGACTTATTTTAATCTTTTGGCAATGAGGACATTGCAACATTTTAAATTTGGGGGTTAGGTATTTATTTTCGACCTTGCTATTTTGAAAAAAAAAGAGAAGAAAAAGAGGAAAATAACAACTCCACTGTCAACGTAAGGGGGAAACCCATGCTGATAAGAGTTAAGTTGTGAAAGGCACTTACCCGTAGTTGGATGTCTGCATGACACATGTGGGGGCAAGCCAATATGAAAGTAAGTCACCAGGATCAACGTATAAATAAATGACCATAACTCCACTACCATGTAGGTATGAGTTTAGTCTGAGAAAGAGCGCATTGCTCGTAGTTGGATGCCCGCATGACACACATGGGGGCAAGCCAGAATAAAGGCAAGGCACTTGGATAAGCGCAAGGACAGAGAAAAAAAAAATAATGTCAAGAAATATGCAAGGATAAAATCATTTGACACCTCGGTAGAAAATTTTCTTTTTGAAATAAATCATACGATGTTCCGAAAATTAGTAAAGTCCTTTTGAATGTTAAGCTTACAGTCCCTAGGTCTTAGAAATATTTTATGAAGAGACTTGAATAAGACTTAAGGAAATTTTGGTATATAAGATTTGAACAGAAGTATCCTTGAGAAATCTAGGAAAAGAACATTGTGTTCGATTTGCTAAAAGAAATCTTTAGCTTATGCTTAAGGACAAGCATTGTTTAAATTTGGGGGTGTGATAACGGGCAGAAATGCATGTGATCATGGTGCTAAGTTCTTAAACAATGCTGGATTGCATTGATAAAACATGTTAAATTGCGTCAAAAAAGCATCAGATTCATAATATTGCAGTCGCATGTGTTCATCATGTTAGAATAGTTGATTTTTGTATTTTTGTGCAGAATATGCGATGATGCAAGGCAAAAATTGCGATCATAGGAAATCATTGGTCGAGCGCAGCATTACCGCAAGGCTTTGCGGTGATCGTGTTCGCAAACATTTGCTCAAGAAGGATTGCCACAACTTGGTGTGCGCAATATGGTGGGCGCATCTAGGTGAAAGGCTAATTAATCGTGATGAGATAGAAAGCTGATGACAGTTAAATCCGAATTAAGTTGACAGCCGCTAACGATAACAAGTATATTTAGCTTTTCGATGACAAATATTTGGTGCATCAATCAGAGAATTAAAGCCGTCCCATCTGTGCAATCATGAGAGAGAAGCTACCGTTCACCCTAGATGTTCTATAAATACCAAAGGCATCCTTCAAAAAAAGGGTTCAGCGTTCCACCGGTTCGAAAATTCATACGTTCGGATCGTACGTCTTTGTTAATAGTTTTCCTTTCGTTTTAAGGCGGAGCAAGAGAAGAGTGGTGACGCTGGAGATCGCTTAGGGAAACTCGAGAGAAAACCTTGAGGCGTAGAAGCAGAGAGTGGGCCGACTCTCGCGAGAGCGAGATTATCTTTTGAACACGAGTAGAAAAACAGTGTAAAAGCCTGGGCGCAAGAGATTGCTACTAGGCTCTTTATCTATTTTTGCATTGTTGTTTTGTACTTCATCTCTACATTTATACAATGGAAGTTCTTATTCTACATCTGTTCACTCTTCTAGTATGCATGAGAAGCTGAACTAGTCGAATGGGTTGAGAAGAACTAAGCTAACATAACCTAGGAAGTTCATTGCCTGCGATTATCTTGTGTTGTGCTGTGCCAAATACCCCTTTAGAGCTACTCGAGAGAGATTCTGAAGAAAGAACTTAAGACTCGATAGAGCTAGGTTAGAATATAGACTCGAGAGAGCAAGATTAAATTGCATAAACAAGAGATAGGGACTTAGAGATAAGCTCTGGTTGCCAACTTGCATCGCATGCATCCTAGAGATAGGAATGATATTATGTGGTCGCCTTATTTGTGTGTGTGTTATTCTATCATCGCATAAATAAGAAAGGCTTATGTGTAGGTCCTATAGATTTATTGCATATATCACATGTGTTCTAGCATTAGAAGCCGTAGTATTCGCATCGAGAGATGGTTTACTATTGTATGCATGTTGCATGATGCAAAGCACGAACGCATCCTAGGAAGTGTTAGTCGAAACCCTTCTCAACTCATTTACCGCATACTCATCGTATCTTTTGTTTACCAACTCTTTTCAAAATCCGCCGCATTTTTTTTATTTTTCATTAATGCAATCAACAACAAACCAACAATTAATTGAGTTACCAGTTACCGCAAGGTTTTCATAAAAATTACCATCGCAATCTGTTTTCCGAAGTTCCTGAGTTCGACCCTGAACTTACCAAGATACTCAGTGGAGTTTACCAAGTTAGTTGAAAGATCCAACATTTGTGAGTGGGAAAGTCCAACTATTGAATTGCTAAGTGTTGTTTTCATTTGAAGACACTTGCCTCACTTAATCCCACTTTGAGTTAGTGGATATTTTAGTATCAAATTCTCAACACACTCAAAGTTGCACGTTTTTCATGTAATGGTCTTTAAAATGAAGTGTTTATTGAATTTCAAAAACTCTTGGTCTTAGTGGAAATCGATGAGATTATGTGATAATCTCATCATCTTTTCTCTCAAAGTTTTAGTTTTTTTCGTCTCCAAATTAGTCAATCATCAGATCCCACCATCCTGTTCTAAGGTCGGAGAATAGTTAGGAAGAGTCTCATGGTGGTCTACAAATCGTTCGTGAGGAAATTAGAGCTAACTTAGAGAAGATTCAAAGTCTATAAAAATTGTATTCTTTTCCCCTTTTATTTGTTTCTATTACATGTTTATCTTTGTAATTAACTTAATTAGAGTACTTTAGATCCGTTTTTCTTTTGCTGCCATGTGTTTGTTCCATCATATCATGTATAATTAATTTCCGTAATTAATTTGAACATTTCAAATTAATCAAAAATTAATTCTCTATAATCCCCATTGAGCTACAGAGGAGACTTTATGGGCCCGGTGACTGAAGCTCTAATGGTACTTGGATAATTAATTAAACTTCTTAGATAAATTACCTAACATCCATTAACTGTCGATCATTCCAATAAAGATCGACAACTGCACTTTTCTCACTACAAATATATTTCTATGTTCATTAGATATAACTAGTCAACAACACGATGACTTTTCACAAATTGCTCGTAAGTATAGCTGGGTCATTACCGTTTTGCCCTTGTAATTACATCTAACTCCTTAAGTACTACCGATCTATCTAATGAACAATAAGTCATAGTCTAACTATAATCAAATCCCTCTCGGACTAAGAGAGGGTGTGACCACATTGTTCAAGCCCCGGAATTAGCCCTTAAAGGAGTAATTTATTTACTTGCCTCGACATCAGGGAAAGAGTGAATTTTTTCTTGTATAGCTGTATTCCCAGCTCTTTAATCAGACGAGTCCCCAAAATGGTAGGCTTATTGAGTCGGTGTGGCCACTCTCACCTATACAAATCAAAGGACTACCTTCATGGATAAGAGTTCACAACTCACTCAAGATTTATATCATGCCACCTATGGTCATCTTGGTGAAATGTAAGTCTCTATTATTAATGTGTTATATAATGAGACTAGTCATTTCGTGGTTCGGTCTTATACAAACTCTTTGTATAGGATACCCTCGCTCACATGTCTCCACATGAATGATCAGGATCAGATCATTTGTAACACTTTACAACATTTATAACATCTATAAAGCAGGTCGTGTCTGTAGTGTAACCAGGATAAGGTACTCAACTTTATCCATCTACTATAAACAGTTTAGGTTATCATTTAAACATGATCCACTTGTATGTCTCTACATACATGTTTTTACTTACATAAAATAACCTAGAATCTTAATTTATTGGATTGAGTATATGCTCATAAAATAACAATTATTTTATTAATAATAATTTGTTTATATATTATTTATAAACTATGAGACTATAAGAAAGATTTAGGACACCAATCCCAACACTCCTCTTCCTCTTCATTTTCTGTGTGATGACATGCTGAATTATATCAAATGTTTACGTTTCCGTTCTCTGTTTAATTATATATTTTATTAAAAAACTTTGGGATACTTATCCCTTTCGCACAGAGTGTCATCCACTCTTTTAGTAGTGGCTAGAGGAAGAGAGAGAAAGATAAGGGGAAAATCGGAAATTAAGGTTTTCTTCCTTTATATATATATATATATATATATATATATATATATTACTTCTACTTATTCACTTTTTTTCTTCCTTTTTTCCCTCTTGATTTCTTCCTCTTTTTTTCTTTTTTATTCTCACGTTTTTTGTTCCTCTATTTTCTTTTCTTTTTTTTTTTCATTATTCATTTTTCACCTTTTTCTTTTTTTTTTCCTCTTAATTTCTTCCTCTTTTTTTAGACCCCTTCTTTTTTTTTTTTCCTTCTTATTTTCTTCTCTTTTTTTGGGTTAAGTTAAAAAACAATGTATTTCTTTTAGGTAATGATAAATTTAGGGTAAATGGGAAAGAAATTACAAAAGTAAGGTGGAAAAGAAAAGTATTGACAAAAATAGGGTAGCAAAATTGTGTACCCGGTACACAATTATTGTTAAGCCAAGTTATAGCCTCCATGTCAACGTATGACTTAGTCAATGAAGACCAAACTCGTGGACAGGGTCCACGATTTTCATATTTTTATTTTAAAAACTATTAGATTTGAACAAAAGAATTGACTAGGTGATTGATGTGGCAAACCCCTCTCTTATTCTTTTCTCCCCTTTGTCCTCTCCCTTTCACTTTCTCCTTTAAAATGCCAACCTTTTGTAATATGTTGCCACCTCAAACCCTAATAGAAGCATCGACAGTCAAAGGAAAACCTCAATAAACAAATAAAACCCAAGTGAGTTGTTTGATATTTTTTCTTCGTCCCTCATCTCAATCTTGACCCGGTGGCATCTCGACGCCGATGATGAAGTCATCATAAGAAGGAATTTCAATTTCGATTATTGACCAGTTGACTACAAGAGGGTAATTGTAACTAATTCCATAGTTCAGGGGTGGTTTTTGCAATTTTTCTTCCATTTCTATCTTTTGTCCCAAGAAGTTACTTCACAAGACAAACTTACAATATTATGAAAAAATAAATATGTCTCATGAAGATGAATAGATTGTCCCATGAAGTTATTTCACGAGAAAAACTTACAACATTATGAAAAAATAAATACGTCTCATGAAGATGAATAGACTGTTCCGTGAAGTTACTCCACGAGACAAACTTACAACATTATGAAAAAATAAATACGTCTCACAAAGATGAATAGATTGTCCCATGAAGTAACTTCACAAGACAAACTTATAACTTCACGAGACAAACTTGTGAAGTTCCTTTTCAACACATCGTTAACATGTTGCTAGGAAATCGAGGATCTCGTCCATGATTAAGCCTTAAATCATGGATCGAGTACACGATTTATCTACTGACTTGATACTCGTAGACCCCGTCCACAATTTCATAACTCTATATTTGTCAATACTTTCAAACCAAACCTATTTTTGTCAATAAATATTAAAATAACATTTAAAAAAAAAATCCTTTTTTCTCTTTCTCTTTCATTTTTTTTCATCTTCACTCTTTTTTCCCTTTCTTCTTCAGTTTTCTTCTTCTTTTATCATTTGGATTTTTTTTTACTAACTTGCCCCCATTGCTTTTTTTTTTTTTATAGGAATTAAAACTGCTGGTAACTTGCAGTCAAGGGGCTAACTTTTTATCTCGCCTACTTCTACATATCTTATCTTTCGGCAGATGGTTTATTTTAGAAATGCCTTGATAAGTGACTGCTGCCTTGACATACATAGGGATGACCCCAAAAAAGTCCAAACAACTATCACTTGATCAACGTAGGGATGACCCTGGAAAGGTTGAAACAACCCTACTATAACACTTCTTGATCAACATAGGAATAGGACGAAAAGGTCTAAACAACCTTATTATATCACATCTTGATCAACAGGGATGACCATGAAAAGGTCTAAACAACCCTACTACATCACTTCTTGATCAACAAACAGATGACCCCCAAAAGATCTAAACACCTTATTATATCACTGCTTGATCAATGTAGGGATAACCCCAGAAAGGTCTAAACAACTCTACTATAACACTTCTTGATCAACATAGGGATGACCCCAGAAAGGTCTATACAACCCTATTATATCCTTTCTTGATCCATGTATAAATGACCCCGGAAAGGTCTAAACAACCCTATTATATCATGTACTAAGAAGGGCGATATTATAAGATTAATGCATGTTTTAGTGATCACATCCATTTGCTCTCAATCCACTTGGGCTTAGAATATGATGAAGTCTTATAGAGCTCATCGTTTTTTTGGTCTTTCATGTCTAATTTCTTTTGGATTATGCCGTCGAGACTCATTCTTTTATGGTGATATTTTTTGCACAATGATGGTTCACTTTATTGAACACATCTTGTTTAGTGAGAGACATCTCGTGATTCTTACAGATAAAGGTCAACCAATAAAATATGGACTTAGCTTTCTTGTGGAAAAGTCATTAGTTGGCCCTTCTGCAGATCATTGGCCAAGTTTAGACAATAACATGATTCTTTCTAAATTATCAACAGAAATGCCTTTGACTCGAGGAGAAAGCGTGTGGATCTTACAATCTTTTATTCATGATGAAGCCTCTAATCCTAACCTAGCGTTAACTTTTGATCATCATACAATTGAGGTTCAAAATCGCTGGAATGTCATAATGAAGGTCTTCGGGGAATTTAGCTTTACTGATTGCTATTGGGAGTGGCTTGAGTTCGTAGTAGGCTGAAACGAGCAATTCCTTTATGATGTTTGTTTATTTGGCACGGTGATGGCTTCTCTGTACACATATGATCCTAATATTGATGTAGTTCGAGCTTTTTGCGAAGCTTAATGTCCTTCAACTAACACTCTTCACACTATAGTAGGCAAATTATTAATTTCTTTATGGGACCTATGGTCATTTGGAGGTCTTCTAATCAAGAGGAGTTTTTATGAGGAGGTGATTCCTTACTTTAAGAGTTAAAGTGGCTATCGAGACAAGAAGAGATATCTTTCAAAGACATGTGATCATATTTTCCAGGCGCAATATTCAATTGTGTGCTTACAGAGAGACAGTCATATGACATCTTCTAAGAATGATTCCCTAGTGATTATTAGCTCTTAGATTTCATTTTGGTTCCTAGGGGCTTGAAGATGTGATAAGTATACTACACATATGTGAAAGAAAGCGTCTTGCTCGTGGTCTACTCAAAATCCCAATGGTACGAGCATCAAGTCTCAAGAATGATCGAGTAGGAAAAAATATGTTATTTGTAGAACTTGGGATAAAAGACAAGTTGAAGGATAAAACATATTTGGCTGTTTTTTTTTTATCCTATTGATTGTATCTTTTTTGTGTTTCCGCAAAAGGGAGGCTATATTCACCATGGCGTCTTTGAAAATGGAACTAAAGAAATTTATAGAACATTTTCTTGCAGATCAACAGTTTGGAGTTTGCAGATGAACAGTTTATTCACCTTAGAGTCTTGTATTTGCAGTCTTGAACAGTTTCCCTATAAGATCGTTGTAGGGTGCCTTTTTTTGGGATCAAACAGGATCTTGTAGATGAAGCGAAGCCAGGTGAACCATGCTTGATCTTGCACATGAGACAGAGCCAGAAAGCCCGAACTTTATCTCACACATTCAGGTTTATCTCACACATGATCGAGTTTTTAACACTGTTGTCGGGGACTCAAAGATTAACTGTTGTTTGAATTTTTCTTGATCTTCTGTAGGGCTCTAATTTTAGGTGTATTGTGCACTTACCCAAATAGTAGCGCAAATAGTACATGTGTAAAGGTGACCAACTTGAACCTGTATTTGACCTTGAGATTGAGCGTACATTGCAGATGAGAAATAGAGCAAATAAAAGAAGGAGGTTGTGGATTCAAAACATGAGAGATAATCTCAACAAGAACAACCAGAATCCACATGTTCCTATCTTAGCACCAATCTACACATCCCTTAAAGAAGAGGCCAGTTAATGGGCCTACTCTTTAGAACCTAGTGAAATAACCGTGTGGGAATAGATGGTGGAGAAGTGCATGAAATTTTTTTTCCTCCTACAGAGAATGCTAAGCGGCAAAGGGACATTACATATTTTGAGCAATGAGATTGAGAAAGTCTCAGTGACACATGGAACAAATTCAAGAAGTTGGTAAGGAATTGCCTGCATAATGGCATTCCTGATTGTGTACAAATGGAGATTTTCTATGACAGGCTAAATAAGAATTCACAAAAAGCAATAGATTCGATTGCAATAGGAACTAGGGGACTGTTAAACAAAACCTATGCTAAGGTGAAGGCAATTCTGGATAGATTCTCAAGAAATTGTGAGGATTGGGAAGATAATGACTTTGGCTCGAGATCAGGTAGAAAGCAAAGTGACCAAGGAGAAGTTGATCAGAAAACTATGACCACTATACAAATTCAACTGGCTACCATGACAAATTTGTTACAATCAATGACAATGAATCAAATTAATACTAGAGCAACAACCAAGTCAAGGTGATGAACCATATTAATGATATCAGTTGCGTGGGATGCAGTGAACCATATAGTTATGATTTGTGCCTGCAAAACCCACATTCTGTATGCTTTGTGAAGCATGATCCTTCCTCCAACACCTATAACCCAGGGTGGAAAAATCATCCCAGTTTCGTTTGGGGTGGGAATCAGTTAGTGCAACATGACAGATCAGGCGACCAATAGGTAAATCGAGGTGGACCAACAGAATTCCACCAGAATTACCAACGTCATCTACAACAGCATCACCAACATATACAATTGAAGGAACTGATCTATTGTATAGAACTTTTGAGCGAAAGCGGATTGTCCAAAGCTCATTGTGATTAAACACATACATTTACAGTAATACAAGAACAGATCAGGCATAAAACTAAATTACAGCATGCTTTGTAAATAAAAACAAAGCTTTAGAGATTATACCTTTGAAGAACCATTCTTCAAGTTAATCCCTCGATCGTACTCATTCACCAACACGTCGAACAAGTCACGAACACCCTCGAACAACAACAAACAGCAACTAATCCTTGAACCAACAGAGACACTACCACTTGTTGACCTTGGTATTCTCGATGTGATAAACATTTACTATTCCAAATTAATTTTCATTTATTAATTATGTGATAAGGGTGGTTATGGAGAAAAAAAGAGTTAATTATTAAATAATTAATAAATCATAAATAAATATGAGAACTAACTTATCATATTATATTTATAACCTATAGTTTTAATATTGCATCATATACAATATATAAATCATAGTTCTTTTTCTCTATTTTATGGCATTTAATATAAATCATATTTATATTAAACTTAATAACTATGAATAAAAAAAATATATTTGAATCATATTCAAATACTTATTCCTCCAATTAAACTATAATTTATCATATACATTATGTCAATTATGTCATATATAATTGAATTAATTGAATTATATCATATATAATCAAAACCCCTCTTATTAATTTGAACATTTCAAATTAACCCAAAAACCAATTCTCAACTTAAATCCATTGAGCTAAAAGGGACCTTATGGACCTGTAGCTTGAAGCTCCAACAGTATGTGAATAATTGACTAAACTCTTTAACCACATTATCCACCATCCGCTAACTGTCAGGCACTCCACTAAAGATCGATAGTTTCACTCTTCGCACTATAGATATATTTCTATGTCCATTGGATATTACCAATCAATAGTACGATGACCCTTCACAAATCGCTCGTAAATACAGCTGGGCCAAATTACCATTTTGCCCTTGTAATTACATCTAACTCCTTAAGTACCACTAATCTCTCTAATGAACAATAAATCATAGTTCCACTGTGACTAAACCCCTCTCGGGCCAAGAGAGGGTGTGGCGCCACATTATTCAAGACCCGAAATCAACCCTTAAGGAACAATTTATCTACTTACCCCTGCTTTGGAGAAAGAGTGAATTCCTTCTTGTGTAGCTGAGTTCCCAACTCCCCAATCAGATGAATCTCCAAAATGGTAGGCTTGTTGAGTCAGCGATCTAGACATTCTCACCCATACAAATCAAAGGATCGCTCTCATAGGCAGGAGTTCACAACTCACTCAGGATTAAGGTCATGTTACCTATGGTCATCCTAGTGAAATGAAAGTCTCAATTATGAACGGCGTTATATAACAAGACTAAACATTTCGTGGTCCGGTCTTATACAAACTCCTTTATATAGAATATCTCCACTCGCATGTCTAATACATGAATGATCAGGATCAGATCATTTGTAGCACTTTACAACATTTGTAAAACCTACAAAGCAGGCTATACTCGTAGTGTCACTAGGATAAGATACCCCGCCTTATCCATATACTACAAACCATTTAGGTTATCACTCAAACACGATCCACTTGTATGTCTTCACATACATGTTTAAGTTACAACGATAACCATGGATCTTAGTTTATTGGTTTGTGATTAATGCAACTAAAATATCATATATTTCATAGATAGAAGTGAATAAAATATCGTATATTATTTATCACTAAAATGTTTGTCCATACAAGTTTATAAACTACAGAACCCTACGAGATTTAGGGCATCAACCCCAACAACAGGAACATCACCACCAACACACACAGATGGCCAGTTCATCATCATCTTTAATAGAAAACCTGTTAAAAGAATATTTGCAGAAAATTGATGCTCTTTTGCAAGGTCATGCTTCCTCAATTCGTAGCCTTGAAATACAAATGGGTCAACTCGCTGGTGAATTGAAGGCCAGATTGTTGGTTCCTTATCGAGTAATATGGAAGATCCATACAATACAAGAAAGAAGCATTGTCATGTTGTGACATTGCGAAGTGGTAAATCCCCAAATGACAAATCAGATCTGTAAAATCGATAGCAAGGCAATCAACCAACCACACCAAAGTAATTTTTGAACCACAGATCTTGGAACAATCAACAGGCTCACCAACTTTAGATTTGGATAAGAATGACTCAACGCAACTAAGGAAAAGGAAGAAGAAGGGAAAGAGCAAGTCGATGGTTGTAGAAAATCTTCTACAGACATCTTGACCTCAGACACACGACCACAACCCCCTTTTCCTTAATGACTAAAGAAGAAAAAGGATGAAAATCAGTTTCATTGCTTTCTTTATATCTTGAAGCAACTGCATGTGAATATACCTTTGGTTGAGGCATTAGAGCAAATGTGTTCCTACGTAAAGTTTCTTAAAGACATTTTATCAAAGAAGCGAAGGTTGAATGAGCTTAAAATAGTGGCTCTAATGCAAGAAACTAGTGATTTCTTCAAGAGAGATATTCCTGAAGGATCCGGGAAGCTTCATAGTCCCTTGCTCTATTGGAGGGATTAACTTGGGTCACGCCTGTGTGACTTAGGAGCTAGTATTAGAAGAACTGTGAGGTCTGATGCAGAAGCATGGATCGTGTCCCAATTTTAAATTTCATAGAGAAGTAAAATTACAGAGGAACATTATGCATAACAAAAAATTTTACAGCATGCTTAATTAAACTGAGAAGAGGTTATGGTTTAAGGATAACTTATCCTTGAAGAACCAATTAATCTTCACGAATTCCTTCTCCAACTGATCACGAAAAAATCTTAGAACGTGAACACTTTAAAACTACAGCAATCACCAACATCTCTGTCAGCTACGATAGCTAGAGTTTCTGTTAAACCTGTATAACTAATCAGCAGGTTCACAACCTTCCCACTGCATCAAGGCTCCCTCAATGTTTGAGGTGGATTTGACTTACTAGATGAACCAAATTCAACAAATTTTGTTGAGGTATTGGGTTATTCAACAATGCTTGTTGAAAGTTTAGTAGTTTCATTGGAAAGTTCATTTAATGCTATCTTACTACGAGGCTTATGCTCCCTTATGTGGTCCTTTTCTAAAAAGGTAGTGCTTGTCGACACAAATACTTTATTATCTTTAGGATCGTAGAAGTAACCATCTCTCGTTCCTTTAGGGTAACCTACAAATAGGCAGCGAGGTTCCAATTTCTTAGAATTTGCCTCAAGCACATATGTTGGGTAACCTTAGATCCTGAAATGGTAGAAATTACCTTTACGACCATTCCATAGTTCCAAATATGTTCCAGTAACACTTTTAGATGGAACATAGTTCAAAATGTAAGCTGCAATCTATACCGCATAACCCAAAACAAGTCAATTAAGAAAGCATAACTCATTATAGACCGAACCATATCCAACAGGGTTCGATTTCTCCTTTCTGATACACCATTCTACTGAGTTGTACCAGGTACCAAGAGTTGGGATATAATTCCATATTCTATTAAATAGTCTTGGAATTTCAGATCCATATATTCTCCACCTCGATCAGATCGATATGTTTTAATTGTTTTAGTTAATGCATTTTCAACTTCAGTCTTGTACTCGAACTTTTCAAGGGTTGTAGACTTATGTTGTATTAAATAAACATACCTATATCTAGAATAATCATCAGTAAGTGATGAAATATTCGAAACCTTCTCTTGCCTTAACATTCATCGGACCATAAAGGCCTGAATGTATAAGTTCTAAGGGTTCTTTGGCCCTATGACCTTTTCCAATAAAATATCTTTTAGTCATTTTGCCTTCAAGGCATGACTCACATACAAGTAAAGATTTTTTTTTTCTAACTCACTTAGAAGTCCATTCTTAACCGGTCCCTCAATCTTATTGAGATTTATGTGTCCTAAACTTAGGTGCCAAAGATGGGCATTTTCTTTAGGAGAAATTTTATGTCTTTTGTTCTGAGATACTGCAGTTTTAAACAGTTCAATATTTATGAGAGTTTTTGTCGCTAATGGTCTTAGCACATAAAGATTATCTTCAAGATTTGCAGAACAAATATGTACTCCATTCTTGTAAACAAACACTTTATTTACATTAAAATTTAAAGAGTAGTTCTATTTAAGCAAACATTTTGCAGAAATCAGCTTCCTTTTCTAGCTTGGAACAACATATACATTATTTAATAAAATACATGATTTCTGTAAGTAAAGTAAAAATCCTCCCACTGCTGTAGTTGAGACGACGTGCCTATTTCCAATACGCATCGTCATTTCCCCAGCTTCTAGTTGCCGTTAGGAACTAATTCCTTGAAATGAAAAATAAACATGGTTAGTGGCATTTGAATCTATTATCCAGGTTGAATCATCATTCTCCACTAAGCAAGTTTCCAAAACAAGTAAATAGTATTTACCTTGTTTGGTCTTCTTCTTTTTTGCCAAGTACTTGGGACAATTCTTTTTTTTAGTATCCCTCTTGGTTCCAATGGAAACAAATTCCCTTGCAGCCTTGGCCTTCTTGCTTTATTGGCAGCAACTGGTGGGTTAGCTTTCCCTTTTCCATCTTTCTTCTTTTACTACTTTTTGGTGTCGGAAGAGGAAGGCACAGACTTAGTTCCAGAGGTTGAACATCTAAAGAACTTTTTAGAGGACGAGGCAACATTTGCCTCACCCTTCTGCTCATTGACTTTCATCAAGGATTGAAAAGTCTGTAGCTCATTGAGCAAAATGGTTAGGATATAGTCAATCCTGTTCATAATGGCATTGCTATGGAACTGTAGGAAACTTTCAGGCAAAGTTTCCTGGATGAAGATAACCCGACTGACCTCATCAATAAAAGACTCGTTCATCTTAGCCACATTAAAGTAGACCATCATGTTAAGAATGTGTTCTTGAATAGAGGTCCCTTCTTGCATACTGTATGTTAAGAGTGTATGTAATTAAATGATTTTCATTAATAAATAGTTATTAATGTTTTTATCAATAAGTGTTATTGATGTTTTTTTTTTTAATTTTGTCTTATTAACCCTAAAATCTAATAAACTAACATTCTAGGCTGTCTTATGAGTCTTGAACTGTATGTAGAAACATATAGGGTTCAATGTTCAAAATACAACCCAAAGGATTTATAGTATAGGGATAAGATTGGGTACCTTATCCTAGTAACACTATGGATACGACCTACTTTATATTTGATACAAACACAGTGATCCAACGCGTTCATGTAGGAGACACGCGAGTGAGAGTATCCTGTGAAATGAGTTGCACAAGACCAAACCGCGAAATAGTAACCATTAGATGTAATTCGGTTGACTAGTTAGGTTTCTATTTCAATAGGATGACCTAGGCAACTTAGTTTTACTCTTGAGTATATTATGAACTCCTATTACAAAGGATTGTCTTTTTATTTGTATGGGTGAGGAGTGACCAGTTCATCGACTCAATATGCCTACTATTTTGGGGATAAGATCGAGGGGTAAGTAGATGAGTGTTTCTTTAAGTGGTGTGTCCAGGATTTGAACAAAGGGCCCTACCCTCTCACTAGCCCGAGAAGGGTTTCTGTTTAATGGTTGGACCATAAACAAGTTGTTCATTAGAGGAGCACTGATACTTAAGGATGTAGAAGTAACCTAGGGATAAAATGATAATTTGACCCAATTGGTGTTACGAGCACTCATGAAGGACTAACTTGTTGTTATTGGCCTATGTCCATGGACACACAAATAGATCTGTAGTGAAAAGAGTGCAGCTGTGAGTCTTTAGTGAAGTGTACCAACAACTAACGAATATTAATTAATTTGGTTAATGAGTTTAACGAATTATTCTCACATCGCTGGGCTTTTGATCTGTAGGTTCATTAGGTCCCCTTCCTAGCTTGTAAAAGGTATTGCGGTAATTTGTCATTAAACTAAATTTGAAATGTTCAAGTTCAAAATTGGGAATTCTTTAATGTATGTGGATACATTTTAATATAAAGTTTAATTTTCAACTGTATTATTAATTTTGGACATAATTAAAAATTAATAAATGAGAAAACAAAATATTTGAAAAGAGTTCAAATATTAATTTGATATGAATAAGATTCATATTAAAAACTATAGGTTAAAAATAATGTGCATTGGATGCGCATTAAAACTATAGGTTAAACTAAAGAAATGTTTTTAAATATGATTCAAATGGAAAATTAAATTAAATATGTGATATTTAATTGGATGATTAATTAATTGCTAATTTAATAATTTTGAATTTAATTAAATTGATTAGAACAAAACTATATGTTAAAATTAATGTAAATTAGATGCACATTAAAACTATAGGTTATGTGAAAGGAAATCATTTAAATATGATTTAAATGATCATTTAATTAAATATGATTTATTAATAAATTTAATTTAAATTAAACTAAACAAATTAACTCTCTATTTCAGGGAAGTTACGAGAAACGTGGGATCAATCCCATGTTTTTCTCTCTTTCTCACCATCACTATAACAAAAGGGTTTTGTTTTGTAGAGGAAAAAAAAAGCTCTCAAGCTCTCTGTATGTGTTTTATTCTTCCTGAGAAAAGAAAGAAAAATCGTTCTGTGATATTCCTAAATCCCAAAAGAGAGAATCTCACAATTCTCCATGGCCTCAATTCCCTGCAAGAATAGGGAGATTTCCAATTGATGGTGCCCAATCCCAATTCAACAGAGAAATTCTATAGAATTGTCAAAATATTTGCAAGGTAAAGTTTCTTCCCCCATATAATTAGTCTTTTTAGGAATTGCATGCTTAATCGATATTACCTTTTATTCCAATACAAAATTGTTTTGATTTTAAATGCCAATTTGGAAAAATGAAATGGTTCTGTATTTTGACTTCCGCTATGCATTAGGGTTTTCATCCCTTCAGTCTGAACATTCCCTGAAGGGACTCCATGATCTTATGAGCAGTGAGCATGGGCTCATGCTTCTTGGCCAAGACTTTAGAAAGGCTTGCCAAGATATATGCTCAGGCCTTTTCATTTGCCCGTATCGAACGCTCATATGCTTCCCGAATCGAGTGGAATTTTGAGCTAGACTGGAGGACATTCCTCTACCAGGACAAATCTTAAGTCATCGATGATCATAACTGTATTGATTGTGTTTTTCTAGGTGATCGTAATTATTTCCAGTTAATTTGTCGACGAGGAGCATATTTAAAGTTGCGGATGCCATATTGAAAGTTGTTGAAACATACAATTTATTTACATTAGTAATCCATGCATTACTCACTTTTGAAAAACCAATCAAGTTTAACAAATAATTTAATGCACCCTATGTGACATCTATTTGGCAATAATTTTTTAGTGAGGCAGGTAAAAGCCAACGTAGGGTGATCATGTACCTCTTCAGTGAAATGAGACCATCTTAACCAATATATAAAACAACTCTTTGTTCCTATAAATATTAGTCACCATTGTTCGGTCCAGAAATTGTTAACTAGCTTAACATTTTATTGTAAGTGTAATCCCTCATTTTAGTTTCTAGAGTTCCACCTCAATGAGCCAACCGTAGGAAAAAAATCGATTGGGGCAAAAACTAAAGTAACTCTATCTATTTATGGAGTTTGAGTAAAGAGTCATGCAAATGCCATCCATAGGGGGATACAAGCAAAGATGCCTTGAGGTCGAGCATGAAAATTTACTAAAAACCAATGAAGGAGACCGTGAGATATGTTGACACACGTCCCACTCCCACTTACTGTAAACACTTTCTCCATTCACCTTAATATTGACCTATAAAAACACTACCCGTAGGGAGACATAAGTAAAAGTGCCTCGAGGCCGAGATAGGTCTCACGGTGTGAACTATGAGGAAGAAATATAAAAAAGAAAAATGAAGTATCATATACCCCATTTTCCTCCCACTGAATGAAGGTTAATTTAACTTAGAAAATACGGCTAATTATTTTTACTAAATGATTGTTTAAGTCTACCTAAAAGTAACACTTACTTTCAATAGTTAACAATTTTGATTAATGTTCATTAAACATTTTAACAAACTTTAGTCAACTATTGCATGTTTGTATCAAATCTATCTAATTCACTTTCCAGGTCAGTTCCCAGGTAGGGGTGTTTTGTTTTCGTCAACTTAAATACCCCAGCCTAGACAAAAATAGCCTTAGACAAAGATCATTTATAGATACATTTGCTACAATTTTAATCTTTTATTAAAACCAATTTAATCCTACTAAACTGATTAAAAAGATTAAACTAATTTGTAATCATATTAGAAATATTGTGATCTTAGGTTTATGTGAATCATATTTTAAACTATTTAAAAAAATTATTTTAACCTAAATTTGCATGCAACTTTGAATTATTGATTGTAATTTATAATTTCATTTAACTATAACGATTATAAAATAATAAAAAAAATTAAAATCATATATTGCATTTGATATCATACTTTGGAAAAGTTATAACAATTTAAAATGACCTAAAGTAATGACATGCTTCATGCAATTTCCATTTCATTACTTAACATACTTAACGTTTATATAATAAAGTAATGAAATTTATAATGAC
The DNA here is from genome assembly GCF_027475165.1 of Benincasa hispida. Lineage (NCBI taxonomy): Eukaryota > Viridiplantae > Streptophyta > Magnoliopsida > Cucurbitales > Cucurbitaceae > Benincasa > Benincasa hispida. Next base: position 22,916,086 of record NC_143481.1, read on the forward strand.
ATTCATCCAATCATGCTAACTATATATTATAACAATTATAATATAATGAAACATGATAATGTCAATAATGCATGTAAACATATATTATAATATTTATATCATATGATGCATGAGCATGCTATAAAATTAAATCAGACAACTATATTATAACATTTATAATATTCATGATGCATGATTAAATGAATAATCTATGGTGGGATTTTTATATGACATACATTATGACATATATTAAATAAAAATAAACCATACATCAAATGCATAATTTAAAGAACAATATATGCACCGAGATTGGATTTCTAAATTATTAATTAAATTAATATAACATTTATATTAATTTAATTAATTAAAAACTAACTATTACAACAAAAAATTGATGAACCAGACAAAAAACTCGAACCAAGCCGCAAACCAAGTGAATCGAATGCGAACTAGCTGACTCATGAACTGAACCACTAGCAAAACACATCATTTTCTCCGTCTCGAAGCGTTGCAATGTTGTGACCTAGCATTGCAACGCTACGAAAAAATCTTCATCCATTTCTTCGTATCGTTGTAATGCTAGGGCACAACGTTGCAACGTTGTTGTATAGTCGCCTACTGTATAGTCGCGAACTCCATCGATTTTGCTGCAATTTGGGCCTCGTTTTCTCTAAAAATTCACCAAAAGACTCACAAATGACATGGACAATTAATTTACAGACTCGATTGCAAATTAATGCCCAAAACAACGGGCCCTTACAAACCAAATTTGTAAAATAAAGCATTAAATTCTATATAGTCCAATCCCAAAATATCCATAATTGTAAAACCATACATTCATCAACATGAAACACAGTACAATAATGCAACCCACCATTAAACGAATTCCAATTGGTTCGAGTACCAGGCGCTATGGCGCTGAAGTAACCCATGCCATACTCCCAGGAAAAGCTCGAACGACCTTCAACAAAAGGGTACCTGTACCCGAAACCGACACAGGTGGGTAGGTAGAGAATACCTAGGGGCGCAATGGGGTTTTTCGTAGCAGTCCAAGGGGTTGGTTTACTTTTGGGCATGCTTTGTTTGCTTTGCTCTTCTTCTTCGGACACATTTGGCATGGTGCTAGAATCGTGTTCAGAGATGTCTTTGCTGGGATTGACCCAGATTTGGACCCTCAAGTAGAATTTGGGGTATTCCAAAAACTTGGAGATCCAACTACAAAAAGAGTCTAGTCTGATACAAGATTCCTCTGTTCCTTTTTTCCTTTCTATATGTTCATTTTGATGAAACTCATGCTAAACTAAAAAAGAAAGAAGAGAAAGAACTTGGAGTTGGCGCCTACATAACAGGTTGCTTGCTTACCAAGCCATCCTGCTTCGCTCCTCCAGTTCAATTATGATTCTTGACTTTACTTATTATTATAAAAACAACTCACTATCAAAATGAAAGACAATCGATTATCTACCCAAGAAGATAGAGAGTCCCACATACGAGAAAAGGTCAGCCTTTTGCTCAATTTCTCGTGGGGTCAGATTCTGATCGGTACGAGTCAAGGGAATGGCCCCTTGGCCTCTTATTTCCATATAAAGGACACGACGTGCATAAATACCCTCTTTAACTTCTATTCTGATGGACTGAATGTCTTTCATAAGGAATCGGAGGAAGATTCGACGATTTTTTTCCAGGAAACCCCCAACGAAAAATAGACACTATTTCTTCTTTTCTATCGAATCGATCATAACCGCTACCTACATTCCACAAAATTGTGCACCACAAATATGAGCTAATAAAGAGACCGACAATCCCATAGAAAGACATTATGATCCCCTGTGGAAAAAAAATTATTTGCTGAGACGGAAATAAAGATATCAAATCCCTACCAAGATAACTGGAAGTTCCAACCAATAAAAACCCTAATAAACCTAAAAAAAGAAAATAATAGAGACCCTCATTGGTTGTATAATTGATTCTGCTAAGCTCTGGAAGAAAGGTCAAGGCTCTTCGATCAAGACCTATCAACAACAAATCTCTGTCTGGTGGTGCAGATGAATAGAATAAGCCAAGCCCTGCTTAACGACATGGTCACCCTTGGTGCGGAGTTCCATCTCTCTTTGCCTGAAGCTCTCTTCCTTGATAGTTTGGACTGGTTCTCATTCTTGCTTGACTTTTCTCTCTTTTCAATCTTTTTCTCCATTCACTCACACATATCCATCCAATTTCTTTTTTTGTTGTTTCTTTGTCCCATTATCTTCTTGATCTGCTTTCACATCGTACGATTTTTGCAAGTTCCGGCCAGGATAATTGGGAAAGATCAAACCAATTTGAACCGCTCACATCACAGTAGTAGTAGCGTAAAGGCCGTAAGTCGGGGGGCGGCCATAACATAAGGCAAACTCGTTTTAGTATTTTCCCTGACTTGAACGGCCTGAGTGAGTATCCAAAGTAAGTAGAAGTAGATGGCACCTCTTTTGTTGAGGAGTTCGCCCCTCCATCTGTGGAAACTGGGGATGAGTCCAATCCTAGGGCATTAACCTTTCCGAGAAGCCGGATTGAGCTTTCCTTTTTGGAAGCTCGCTCTGGTCTGTAGTAGTGAGTGTAGCTTACTTTCCGTAGTGTGCTACAACTAGCCAATTAAGAATTCAAAGATGTACTAGTACTAGCAAGTGCATCTTTGATGCAGTCATCGATTCTCCCGAGAGGTCACAATTACCGCGAGCAAACATATTAATGACGAGGAACACATTTTTGCTATTCGACTAATACTTGTACTTGCTCTGATATTCTGCCCGAGCCTGGCTGAGGAAGAATTACGGTGCGTTTTGCAGATCTACTGGCCCATCAAAAGACCCTATCGAGCTTTCTGAAGAAATTCCTGGTGATCTCGAACAGATTGCAACATTAGAAGATGGGCAATGGACCTTAGCTGGCGGGTTGGTTCCTCTGTCGTCGCCGGGGAGCTCTTGGTAAGGAGACCTTAGGATAAGTTGCTAAAACAAAGGGGAGGGAAGGATCGACCCGTTTAGTAGAATTCCGAAGAAAGACTGTTGGCAGCTGGTGGAGACATTTCTTTGGCCCCCTTCAAAAGAAAATGCGGGCTGGGTGAACGTCATCCACGCGGGAAAACGAGAAAGTACCTCGATTCAGTGGAGTAGGTTTCGTTGGGCATTCATTATGGGCAGAAAGATAGACTGAGCTACAACTTCCTATGCTATGGGCTTGCTGCTTTTCATTTGACCTAAAAGTCCTGTGAAATAGTTGAACGAAGACCCTAAGATTACGCATTGAGTTTTCTGTAGTAGATCCATAATCAAAAAAGTGTTTGTGATTGTTCCAGAGGTATCACACCCTTCTCAAAGGAATCATACGTGACACTCTCGCCTCATACGGCTCCGTCCCGGCATCAGAACCTCCCCTTTCCTTTGACCAACGGGTCCTCGAACTAACCTGTCCTCCCTTTCTATTCCTCGGTAACCGCTTTCTTTCTTTTCATTCATTGATTGATTCAAGGTAGCTGTAGCTTGCTTCCAAGTCCAAGCGCTAGCGGTAGAAGCTAGTTGCCAGAAGCGAACTTCCGGGTCGGGATAGGGCGGGGGCAGCTGAAGGAAGGGCGCTAACGCGCCCCTGCCATCTTTCTAAAGCAACAAGCGAGACAGTTGCCCCGTTTTCAATAACAAAAAAGGAAAGAGGGGCGAAACAGCTCGATCGAGAGGGAGAGGGGCCTTTTCTTACTCGTTAGCACTTTAGTTTTCAATAAGGACGTTGAGGCTTGACTAAGAGTCTCGTTAGAGTGGCTGCTCGTTTAGTATTGCTTTGGCTTTGCCGTCTGTATCTTGCTGGCGTGGGAGCTACTGCAACTAAAAGCGCTGCGTATGCTGGCTGATGACCTGATCCAAAAATTGGTCCAGGTTGCGGAAATCGAAATCCGAGCGAGACAATCCCCGACGGAGGATTTCGGCCTGGACCAGTTCTTCAAGGACCCTCCATTCCTCTGGATATGAAAACTAGTAGTCTTGCTGTGTAGATCGGTTCCACTTACGTTTAGGGAGAGTGAAGAGCCTTCTACCATCTTTCTTCTAGCAGTATTCCTTTAAGCAGCTCTTTCAACTGCCGCCTAATCTCCCAACATGCTAAAAAACCGAGAGCCACCCAGAGATTGAACAACCGGAGGGAAGAAAGAAGAGTGACAAGGTTGAGTTCAGATTTGACTGTTTGCAACATGGGAGCGGATTACCCAAAAAATCCCTGGGAACAATGAAAAAAAATATATCTCGGTAACGAAAACTATGGGGGGCTGTATTGGCGAGATCCAACGGACCACATTATTCGTCAGCCATGGGAGATCATCCTGCCTAGCTCTCCTTCAGAAGGCACATCGAGATTGGATTGCATCACACTCGTCCTTCGCTATCAACAGCCGGCTCCTGGCGGTCAAAACCTCTTTTTCCTGTAGAGGAGAAAGGACCGGTCAAGCACAGCTGCGAAAGGCAATGATGTCGACGGCGAGCGTGGCAGAGGAACTGCTAGTCTTCTAAGAATCTTAGTTATTTAGTTATTATGCTAGGTAAAGAAGAAAGATCGTAGCGTAGAAAAGAAAGGTAGCTTGCTTACTTAGTGCTTGTGTTAAGGAGAAAGAGTTTTGATTCGAGGCGGATCCCGTTTTTGTTTGCCTTTACGAGTTGAGTCGTCTTACCACGTGGAAGATGCACAAGCTCCCAAGTACCATTAGCATGAAGAGCAGACATCTCCTCAGCCATCACTTCTATCCGGGAAGATTCCCTCCATCTGGTTCCTTCATTTCAGTCTTAGTCCAGCTTGTAACTAACTCCAAACCCTCTTTCTCTCGAGCGATGGGATTTGTGATGAAAGCAAGGAAGATTTTGGGCCCCAACGACTGGAACCTCCATGCTCTTTAGCACGAGATTTTGAGTCTCGCGTGTCTACCATTTCACCACCTCTTCGCTTAACTCCCGGACTATTTGCCCTATTTCCCTAAAATCCCAACACCCTCGTCGAGACGAAATCAACCTCCTGCCATAGAGAAGAGATCTCGACGTCTGGGTCCCCTCGATCACCCTTCCCTTTCACCTGAACTGGTCGAGAGAGATGAACCCGCACCACATACATTTTATAACCTTCAAACCGAAACCCCCAACGTCAGATGGAATTCCAGAACCTAAACAACTCAGTTGAGAGCTCCGTGACCGGTGAAAGGGAAGGTCCACCAATGATTGATAGGCCATTCCCACCATATCCATCACACATACAATCATACTCAATTTGATGGAATTGTTTGATCTTAAAGGAGATCTTCTATAATTTCGCACGTGAGGGGTTATTTCTTGGTTTCGTCCAGTCATTAATAACTTGATTATTTTTAGATAATAGTAGATAGAAACAACGCTCGTAAGGAGTCCTATTGAAACCAAGAAATATAGGCCTGCCTGCCATCCACACCAGAATAAATGAAGTTTTCCGAAAAAACCTGCTAGTGGAGGAAGACCTCCTAAGGATAAGAGACATTAATTTGCTCTCCATTTCTAAGTTCGTAGCCTTCGCAGTAGCTTCATCGATGTTACCTACCAAATAAAAGGCTTGTTCGGGAAGACCATCTAATTCTCCGGAAAGGATTAATTTAAACCCTCTAATTGTTTCTGCTACAACTTCTCTTTGGCTCGCCCCTATCTTTAAAGGGGCTTACTCACTTCACTCGCTCTTGTTCAGTAGTGGTTTCTTCATTCTTTAGATAGCAAGCAGCGCGAGAGCTCTGAACTTTCATTCTGGTCGATCTAGGGGCAAGCTAGCTTTTTTGAGTTCTTCCGCCTCAAACCTCTCCTTATTCGGTTGTGTTAGCATCTGCTTTCTCTAAAGCACTAATTAAGAAAGGTCAATTCCTCCCCTACGACACCAAAAAAAATCGGGCCGAACTTCTAACAGCCCGCCCACTTCCATAGAACAATATCGTGGCAACGTAGACCTAAGTGGTCATATTGGATCCTTGGGAACCATCACAAGTACGGCCGGCCTATATTTGAACGAGAATGCCGTGTCGTCCAGCGAAGCCTAGAAGAAGGTGACTCGCGCAGACAGCTACTGGAAAAAAAATTAATACTGGGACCAAGAACGCCACTCTAATACCAATTGAAGAACATCGAGGTCTGATGTGGAAGCGTGGATTGTGTCCCAATTTTAAATTTTGTAGAGAATTAAAATTACTGAAGAACATTATGCATATCAAATGATTTTACAACATGCTTTTGAATTAAACTGATAAGGGATTAGAGTTTGAAGATAACTTAATCCTTACGAATTCCTTATCTAACCGATCACGAACAAATCTCAGAACGTGAGCACCTAAAAACCACAAGAATCACCAAATCACTATTTGGTTGTACACCACCAAAAGTGAGCTTTTGTATTCTCCTTAGGGGTTGAGAATTACAGGAGTTGTGAGTTCTGTTGATTTTGGAAAAGGGAGGAAGATTTTGAAGAGAGTAATATTTTTCTGGGAGAATTCTTCTAAGATAAAAAACTCACAGACACTCTGTGATAATATTCTGTGAAGAAGATGAAGAAATCATCGTAAAAACTTCCACTCCCACGAATGATAAAGAGAGAAAATAGGGGGAGGGAGTTATAATTGAAGGAAATCGGATATAAGAATTTCCAATGAGCAGTAGAAGGATCGTTCCAAATTTCAGTTGTATATGAACATACTCAATTACAATTAAGAAACGAAAACATACGGTCATGCATAAAACGAAATTACAACATGCTTCTCTAAAGATCAAGGGACAAACTTAACATACCTTTGAAGGCTCATGTTCAACACCCTTGATCACGAATGCTCAAACAACCTGCAAGACTGCAAAACTCGAATGTTCGTACACCACGATCGCTACACTGCACGATCACAACGAACTTGAACACTGCAATCTCCAAGATCACAAACACAACGAACTCCACACGAACACCACGAACGGCCTCCAAAACCCTTGACTATGTTGAGTTGAGTATGACACCACCACAATGGCTACCTTGGTATTCTCGGAGAATCCAGAAGTGCAGGCTCTATATGGACTTGGTTAGAGGCAGAGACCGGAGGAGGACAATCGAGTAAACGATTGAGCAAGTGGGAGATGTCAAAGTCTATTGCATAGACGATGCCCAATCGTTTAACAAAAGCTATGTGATCGTTTAGCTCATCGGTCAACTAAGTGTTTATCATATAGAAACATTCCACGATCGTCTAGTCTTTCTAAGCCGTTGTTTAGCAAATCTAATTTACTTGATAACCTTTTTGTGATTAATTTTCGAGAATGGAAATCTCAAAACAACAACTACTAAATTTAGGAAAACATTTTTTCTTTTACCTCACGGTTACCATGAAACTACCAATAACTTCCCATTCAATTGGTTGTTAGAGAAAAAGATTAATTATCCCATAATTATTATTATTATAAATATATATGATAACCAACTTACCATACTATATTTATAACCTATAGTTTTAATATTTTATCTCATGAAACATATAAACCATAGCTCCTTTTCTATTTCATGGCACTTATGTAAATCTCATTTACATTAATCCTCCATTAGATGTATCTCATACATCATACCGATCATATCATATATAATCGAATTACCTTTTGTCAGTTTGAACATTTCAAATCAACACCAAGAATTGATCCTGAACTTGAATCCATTGAGTTACCAAGGGGACCTTATGGACCTGTACATGAATAACTGCCAGGCACTCTACTAAAGACCGACAACTGAACTCTCCTTACTATAGATATATTATCTGTCCATTTTAACCAATCAACAGTGCGACAACCACAGAATGCTTGTAAGTACAGCTCGGTCGATAACCTTTATGCCTTTGTAGTTACATCTAACTCCTTAAGTACCACTGATCTCTCTAATGAACATAAGTCATAGTTCTACTATGATTGAACCCTCTCTTCCAAAGAGAAGTTGTGACCACTATATTCAAGCCTCGAAATCAGCCCTTAAGGGAGCAATCTATCTACTTACCTCTGCTTCGGGGAAGGAGAGAATTTCATCTTGTGTAACTGAGTTCCTAGCTCCTAAATCAGACAAGTCGCCAAAAAGGTAGGCATGTTGAGTTGGCAATCTGGCCACTCTCACCCATACTAATCAAAGGACCGCCCTCAAAGGCAGGAGTTCCAAAACACTTAGGATTGAGGTCATGTCACCTATGGTCGTTTAAGTGAGATGTAAGTCTCCAGTATAAACGACGTTATATACAGAGACTAATCATCTCGTGGTCCGGTCTTATACAAACCCTATGTATAGGACTCCCCCGCTCGCATGTTTCTATATGAATGGTTAGGATCTACCATCTGTAGTAGTTTACAACATTTGCAAACCTCTACGAAGCAGGCCATATCCATAGTGTCACCAGGATCAGGAATCCCTCCTTAATCCTCATACTAAAGACCTATTTAGGTGATCACTTAAGGCATGATCTACTAGTATATTTCATATACATGCTTAAGATTACATACAATAACCATGGAGCTTTATTTATTGGATATGAGTAAATGCCAAAATGAAATAACTCTTAATTAATTCATAAACAATGTGTATAAATTACAAACAACGAGACTCCAGGAGAATTAGGACACCAATCCCAACAACAACTCCCTCCTTAATTAAATTCAAATAATTTAATATATATATATCAACTTATCATATAATATATATTAAACTATATGTTATATCAAATATATGACATAACCTATTTTTATCTTGTATCAAATACAATATAACCTATAGTTTGAATTCTCTCAATCAATCATGGTATTTAATATAAATTAAATTTATATTAGATTTAATTATATGAATCCAATTCATATAATTATTATTTGAATCATATTCAAAAAATTAATTCATCTTGAAATAAAATTTATATTATAATGTATCAAATACATTATTTTAATTATATCACATATAATTAATTTAAATTAATTATATCATATATAATGAATCCCTCAATTAATTTGAAGAATTCAAATTAATCCAAAATTAATTCTCAACAATACCAGTTGAGCTACAGAGGGGATCTTATGGACTTGTAGATTGAAGCTTCAATGGTACTTGAATATTTAATTAAACTCATTTAATTAAATTACTCAACATCCATTAACTTTCAGTCACTTCACTAAAGACCAACAGCTACACTCTTCGTACTACAAATATATTTCTATGTTCGTTGGATATAACCAGTCAACAGCTCGATGACACTTCACAAATTTTTCGTAAGTATAGGTGGGTCAAAATTACCGTTTTTCCCCTGTAGTTACATCTAACTCCTTAAGTCATAGTCCAAGTATGACCAAACCTCTCTCGGGCCAAGAGATAGTGTGGCATCACATTGTTTAAGCCCCGGAATCAGTACTTAAGGGAGCAATTTATCTACTTGCCCTGACATTAAGGAAGAGCAAATTCCATCTTGTGTAGCTGTGTTCCCAGCTCCCCAATCAGATGAATCCTCAAAATGGTAGGCATATTGAGTCGGTGATTTTTCCACTCTCACCCCATGCAAATCAAAGAACCATCTTCATAGGCAGAAGTTCATAACTCATTCAAGATTTAGATCATGTCACGTATGGTCATCCTGGTGAAATGTAAGTTTCTATTATTAACGGCGTTATATAATGTGATTATTCATTTCGTGGTTCGATCTTATACAAACCCTTTTTGTATAGAACACCCCATTCATATGCCTCTACATGAATGATCACGATCATATCATTTGTCAAACTTTACAACAATTGTAACATCTACAAAGCGGGTTGTATTCGTAATGTCACAAGGATAAGGTACTCAAGGTTACAACTTAAACATGATCCACCTGTATGTCACTACATACATGTTTAAGCTACAGAAGATAACCTTGGATGTTAGTTTATTGGTTTTGTGGGTTAATGTTACTAAATTTCGAATAAAATACCTTGAATTTTATTAAATAAATAAACCGTTTGTACATTACAATTACAAACTATAGAACCCACGAGATTTAAGGCATCAACCCAAACAGTATCAACTTAATGCCATTTTCAATCTTCAAGAAATTAAGGATTGAGGCGACAAGACCAACAATAGTATTGCTCCAATTGGCTGATAGATCCATCGCATATCCAGAAGGACAAATAGAGGATATTTTGGTGAACATGGACAAGTTTATATTCCCTGCCAATTTCATAATTCTGGATTATGAAGAGGACAGGAAAATGCCCATTATTTTAGGTAGACCATTTTTATGCACAGGGAAATTCCTTATAGATGTTTACAAGGGAGAACTAACAATGAGGGTAAATGATTAGAAATCAAATTCAATTTATTTGATGTAATGAAATATTCGGATGGAATGGAAACTTATTAACAAATCAATGTGTTGAAATCGAAACTTAAAGAAAATGAAGTTGAATCTGAATTGACTTGTGAAAAAGAATGTAAAGGAGACTTTGAGGAAGAACATAAAGACGAAGTTATTAGTGCCATAACCAAAATTAAGAAGAAAGTTGAATCTTTAGACCTAAATAATAGAGATATGAATAAAACCAAGCCATCGCTTGAAGAACTGCTAACACTGGAGTTGAAACCATTACCTGCACACCTGAAATATGCATACTTGAGGGAGGACAATGTTGGGGATGATGCCTTAAACTCTCGTGTCCTGTAGTTTGTAAACACAGTTTTGAACAAACGATTGTGATGTATAATATATGATATTATCTTCACTTTTGTCTATGAACATTGGATGTTTTATTTGCTTTGCCACAAACCAATAAACTAAGATCCCTTATTGTCATTTGTAACTTAAGCATGTATGTTGAGACATACAGGTCTGCAGTATATGGATATAGGAGGGAAACCTTATCCTGGTAATACTACAGATGCGACTCGATTTGTAGAATAGTTACAAGTGTTGTGACTCCTATACACAGAGTTTGTATAAGACCAGACCACGAAGTGTTATAGTCTTGTTATATAACTCCGTTCATGACAGAGACTTCACTTCACTAGGATGACCATAGGTAACATGACCTCAATCCTGAGTGAGTTGGGAACTCCTGCCTTTGAGGGCAGTCCTTTGATTTTCATGGGTGTGAGTGACTAGATCACCGACTTAAACTTACCACTTTAGAGATTCGTCTGATTTGGAAACTGGGAACTTAGTTATACAAGATGGAATTCAGTCCTTCCTCGAAGCAAGGGTAAGTAGATAGATTGCTTCCTTAAGAACTGATCCCAAGGCTTGAACGATGTGGTGCCACACACCTTCTCATGGCTCGAGAGGTTTCCACACGTAGTAGGACTATATTGTATTGTTCATTAGAGGAATTAGTGGTACTTAAGGAGTTAAATGTAACTACAAGGAAAAACGATAAATTGGCCCATCTGTACTTACGAGCATCTGTGAAGGGTGATCGTACTATTGATTGGTTATATCCGATGGACACAAAAATATGGTAAGAAGATTGCAGCTGTCAGCCTTTAGTGGAATGCTTGGCAGTTAACAGATGGCTAAAGAGTTTAGTCAACTATTCACGTACTGTTGGAGCTTCGAGCCATAGGTTTATAAGGTCCCCTTGGTAGCTCAATGGATTCAAGTTAAGAATCAGTTTTTGGGTCAATTTGAAGTGTTCATATTGACAAGAGGGAGTTCGATTATATATGATATGATTGAACTGGTTAATTATATATGATATGGTTGACATTATGTATGAGATACATTAATTGAAGGAAAATGGATATAAATATGATTTATATCTAGTGGAGGAGAAAAGATTATGGTTCATATGTTGCCTTTGATGTGATATTAAACCATAGGTTAATGAATATAATATGATTGTATTATTATTTATTTTTGGACAATTATACGATAATTGTGCCAACATTTTCTCTGTAACCGTGTGATAGTGGGAGGTTGCTTGTAGTTTTCGTAACTGAAGAATAAAATGAAAATCGATTTCATTTTGCAAAGAGATCGGTCATTCGCTCAAGTTTGGTGTATACTTCCTATCGCATAGCAAACCGAGAGCCTACACGATAGGTCAACATTTCTACATGACCATATACACGCGTGCTTCTTTCTAAACGATCGCATAGGATTTGCTAAACGATCGTCTAGCTCTTTCCGAAACGATTGCGTGCCCGAGCGTTTACTAAAAGATCGTCTATACAATCACAACCTATTTACTAGTCGATCTTGTCTACTTCCTAAACGATCAAGCATTGTCTATATGATAGACATCAACCTTCTCCTACTTGCTTGGTCGTGGTATACTATCTTCTCTTCCTCCTTCCTTCTACCAAATCCAACAGAGCCTACACCTCTTGGATTCTCACACCGAGAATACCAAGAGTTCTAAGTGGTGGTGTCTTTTTCGTTGCTGTGTTTGTGTGGAGTTCGTTCGTGGGTAGACGACCAAGTTTTAGTGGACGATTTTCTTGGACTTTCCCAACGAGAGCGAGAGGAGCATTCCTTGGAGGAGAAAAAGTTTTGGTGAAGAAGAGTTCTTCAACTGGTATGTATTCGTTCTCTTGTTGTTTAGTTTTCAAAGCATGTCGATAATTTGTTGAATATTGCATATATATTATGTTTGATTGTGAATGCATTAATTCTATCACAATGAGTTTGGAACGATCTCGCTTTTGCTCAGAGGTACTCTTTTATAAGAGTTCCTTCAATTGGTATTAGAGCTAGGTTCTGATATTCCAAATTCATTGATGCAAAGAATAACATTTACTTTCTCGGTGGGTAAAAGTATGTTTGCTCTCTGTTTAAGCATTAAATAATTTATGGATGTGGGATTAATATATTTTTTAAGATGAAGCCTCTGGTTGTTTAAATTCTTTTACATTTGAAGTTACTTGTAAGGGCCCCTGCGTTTTTGGGCATATTAACGGCTATCGAGTCTATAATTTCAAAGTTGTTTGAGTCTGTGAGTCATTCGTGAAGAAGCTTCAAGGCAAGGGTTGGTGTTCTTCGAGGATGAAGACGACCAGGCATTGGTCGGGTCATGTAAACGATGGGGTAGATGATCGTAGAGTATATAATACTCGGGAGCAGGTTAACGTGCGCACAGTAGACGATCGTGTAGCTCAGCAAGCTTCATCACTTAATTCCTGACTACACAATCGCGGGGTAAATCATTTACTTATCGATTGTTGAGTGATCATTTAGCACTCGCATGTTTTTTTTCTTGTGTGCTAAACGATCGGGTACCTCATGCTTCATTGAATAGTTATTGGTACTCGATTGTAGCTAAACGATTGTATACCTGGCCACGTTTACTAAACAATGGGGAACTTCGCCCACCCAATTCGTCTGTGAACCGGTTTGCTCGATGGAAAATGTAATAGATTGAGTTTTCTTTCCGGTTTTGAGGTGGTTCATCCCAGTCCATTAATCTTTGTGAATGTACATAAGATGTATGTTTATTTATATGTAATATGGTATGCCATATAGAAGAAATCCCACCTTAGGTTATGCATTGGTCATGCATTATCTCTTTATTATAAGTGTTATGATTTAGAGAAGCATGATTTAAATTACGTAAGAGCATGCTCATACATCATATAATATAAGAGTTATATTTATGCATGCATAAAGCATTGACATGCATCTTTATATTATAAATGTTATAGTAGAAGGGTGTATGGAGCATGTTTGCTTGGTTTGTTACTTGTATATAAAAGTTATGTATAGTAATGAACGGACATTGCATGAAGCATGTCACATAGATTTAATTTATAAGTATTATAAATACCTAGTTGTGTGGCAATGTGGTTTTAGTTGTTTCTTTTATAAAGGTTATAAGGAAATTAGAACTAAAAACTTGAAAGACGTGCATGCCAACTTAGGTTTGAATCATGGTTTTAAAAGTGTTTTAAAACTTGATGGAGATAGACTTAATATCATGGTTCTAATATGATTAGCAACCTAGGCTTTTTAATCTTTTAATTAGTTTAATAGGATTAAATTGACTAATAAAAGGTTAAAGTGTAGCAAATCTATCTATAAGGGACCTTTTGTCTAAGGCGGGTTCTATCTAGGCTAGGATATTCAAGGTGACGGAAATGGAACACCCCTACCTAGGAACCTACCTGGAAAGGTGAATTAGATAGATTTGATGCATGCATGCAAATTTGAGGACAGTCCATTAAAGAGTTTAATATGACTACTTGAACTTATTTGATTTCAAAGACGAGTTATTTTTTAGCGGATTAAACTGACTTAGATTAAAATCAGTACCGAATGGTCTAAGTTAATGAACCCCTAGGTAGAACATTCAGTGGGAGGTACTTGGGGCATCTGATGCTTCATTTAAACCTCTCACGTTTCTCCCTTTATTGTCCACATCGTGAGATCTATCCTCGGCCTCGTGTCACCCTGGGAGTGTCCCCCTAAAGAATGGTGTTTGGGTAGGTCAATATCAAGATGGATGGAGAGAATGTTCATAGTAAGTGGGAACGGGACATGCGATAACATATCCCACAGTCTCTCTCGTTAGGTTGGATAAAGTTTTTATGCATCGCCTCGAGGTACCCTGGAAGTGTCCCCCTATAGGTTGACAGTTTTGCATGTTTCTTTATTTGATCTCCTGTATAGGATAAGGTTATTTAGTCTCTTGTCCTAATCTGCTTTTTCCCTACGATGGGCGTATTAAGGCGGGACTCAAGAGCCAAAAATGAGGGGTTACACTTATGTGAAATTGTTAAGGGTAACAGTTCTAGACAGAACAAATGGTGACTATTAGGTGCAGTTCCAAGAGTTGGTTCTGCCCAATGGTTGAGAGTGTCTCATCTCAGTGAAGGGGCATCTGATCACCCCACCAGTGACGTTTGTCCTGCCTCGCTAGGGCATCATTGCTAAATAGAAGTCTTTTCACTTAGGGTACATGGTAACTATTTTTCTAAAACTAAAATTGGTGCTAAAATGTAGTTTAAGCATAGACTTATAAAAGTTTGTTCGTTTTTCAGCAACGGTTTTAAAATGGCTACAACCATAATTGCTTTACTTAGCATCGACAAACTAACTGGCAACAATTATGCTAGCTGGAAACATATGATCACAACTATACTAATCATCAAGGATCTCATGTTCTCCCTTACAGAGGAGCGTCCTTCTATTCCACCTCCTAACGCCGCTTGAAATGTTCGGGAGGCTTATGAGCGCTGGACACGGGCGAATGAGAAGGCCCAGGCCTATATCTTGGCCAGTCTTAACCACGTGTTGGCCAAGAAGCATGAGCCCATGGTCTTAGCGTGTGAGATCATGAAGTCCCTGCAGGGGATGTTCGGACAACTATTTGGATAGCTCAAGCACGAGGCTCTGAAATACATCTTCAACTCCAAAATGGAGGAAGACACCTCTGTTCGTGACCACGTGCTTAACATGATGGTCCACTTCAATGTGGCGAAGATGAATGGGTCTAGGAACATTGAGGGTAGCCAGGTTAGCATTATCCTGCATTCGTTGCCGGAAAGCTTCCTGCACTTTGTTAGCAGTGTGATTCTTAACAAAGTGAACTATACCCTTACAACTCTCCTCAATGAGTTGTAGACATATCAATCCTTACTGAAAAGTAAGGAGAAGAGGGGAGGTGAGGCAAATGTTACCTCGTCTTCAAAGACCTTCCATCGAGGTTTGACCTCAGGAATGAAGTTTGCACCTTCTACTTCTAACTCTGAAAAGTGGAAGAAGAAGAAGGGTGGTAAGGAGAAGGGGAAGGCGCTAGGTAACCCACCACCTGCCACCCAAGGGAATAGGCGTCTGACATTGGTTGACAAGGGAAAGTGTTTCCACTACAACCAAGACGAACACTGGAAGAGGAATTGTCCTCACTGGCTTAAGAAGAAGAAGGCGGCCAAGGCTTAGTCAAAACAAGGTAAATGCGATTTACTAGTTTTGGAAACTTGCTTAGTGGAGAATGATGATTCTGCCTGGATTATTGATTCGGGCACTAGTAATCATGTTTGTTCTTTTTTTAAGGGATTAGATCTTGGCGGCGGCTGGAGGCTGGTGAGATGATGATGCGTGTAGGCACCGGGCACGTCCTCTTAGTTGTGGCAATGGGAGGAGTCCAGTTGACTTTATAGAAGAAATTTCTTATTTAAAAAGATGTATTTGTAGTTCCTGAGTTAAAAAGGAGCTTAATTTCTATAAAGTGCTTGTTGCAGTGTAAATATACTCTGGAATTTAATTTGAATAAAGTGTTTATTCATAAGGATGGAGTTGAGATCTATACAACAAAACTAGAAGATAACTTGTATGTGCTAAGACCGTTAGCATTAAGTTCCCTCCATAACATAGAGATGTTTAACTGTCATAACTCAAAATAAACGTCAATGGGTTTCTGCAAAAGAAAATGCCTAACTTTGGCATCTTCGATTAGGGCACATCAATCTCAATAGAATTGAGAAGTTGGTGAAGAACGGACTTCTAAGTGAGTTAGAAGAAAATTCTTTATTGGTGTGCGAATCTTGCATTGAGGGTAAGATGACTAAAAGACCTTTTCCTAGAAAAGGTTATCGAGCCAAAGAGCCTATAAAGTTAGTGCATTCTGACCTCTGTGGTCCTATGAATGTGCAAGGCAGGGGAGGCTATGAGACTATGGGGCATATGAGAACACCAAAATTTATAAAGAGACGACAAAGGCATGGCATGACAGCCACATTCGTAAGCAAGATTTTTATGTTGGACAAAAAGTTTTACTTTTTAACTCTCGCCTGCATCTTTTCCCAAGAAAACTAAAGTCAAAATGGTCTGACCCCTTTGTTATCAAAGAGATTTTCCCATGCGGTGCCATAGAATTGTCAAGAGAAGATGGGATGAACACGTTCAAGGTCAATGACCAACGAATTAAGGCATACTATGGAGGGGGCATCGATAGAGAGAAATCATTCGTAGACTTAGTAGACCCAGAAAAAAGGAAGAACACATGGATGATCCCTACAATGAACTCGACCACACCTATTCAGGGATGCATCCTTTTCTCATTGTGAAGTTTTCAATTTTTCTTGCTTTCTTTTAATTTCTTTCTATTTAGTTCATTGTTTTGAGAATTGCTATTTGGTTGATCGTGATTACTTTGAGTAGAGTTTGGAAAGTTTTTAATAGAAGAAATCTGAAAACAAAAATGATCGTATTAAATAGAAGAGGAGTAATGAATTATTGGGGCATAAAATAATCGCACTGCTCGTGCCCAATTTAGTTCATCGCCTAGGATAGAACACTTAGTGTTTTATCTATTAGAAAGTGGAAGCATGCGCTAACATGGACTCAGATCAACATTTAATATTAATGATGACACTTACGATAGCCTTTACACACGGTCACGCACGTCAGCCCCCACATCACATATTTTCCTTTAAAAACCCTCCACTATGTCCCTTCTAAAGGAACCGTGAGGTCCCCTGCAGAAGCGGGGATCATTCCTAATTCCCAATTTTCACATAATTTAAAATATAGAGGACAAATTATGCAATTCACAAACTAATTTTACAGCATGCAAAAAGAAGGAATTAAGGTTAGGAATTACATATCCTTGAAGAAAAAATTCTTCACGAATCTCCTCCTTGATCGGTCATGAATAATTCGAAAAAACTCCCACGAATGTAGCAATCCAAGATGGCCACCATCACAAAATTGTCGTCTATATTCTCTGTAGAGGATGAGAATTACATGAGGAGTGGGCTCTGTGTATTTTGGGAAGAGGGAGAAAGTTTTTTAGAAGAGGAAATTTCTTGCAAGGAGAGTATGTCCTAGGAAAAAATCACAAAGACATTCTCTGTAATCTTCTCTGTTGAAGAAGATACAAAGTCATGGAAATTGAACAAAAAAAATACCCTACACGTCTTCCACCAGAGAGAAAGAAGGGGGAGGGAGTATAAATCCCTCCTCAATTAATTTAAAAAATTAATTGAAAATAATTGAATAAAATAATTTAACAAATTATTTTAATAAATTATCTAATATATAAATATATATATGAATAAAGGCATAAGATTTGATCACAGTATCAAATCCTATATTCAAAGACCGAGAAGCTTGCTTCAATTTGTAAATGGATCGATTAAGCTTGCAAACCTTTTGCTCTTGACCTTGGGTTATGAATACCTCAGGCTGCTCATATAAATAGTCCTCAAGATTGTCATTTAGAAAAGCAGTCTTGATGTCCATCTACTAGATCTCATAGTCATAATATGAGGCAATAGACAAGAATATCTGGATAGACTTCAACATGGCAATAGGTGAGAAAGTCTCCTCATAGTCGACTCCCTCAATTTGGGTATAACCCTTTGCGAAAAGTCTAGCCTTGAAGGCTTGCACCTTCCCATCAGCACCCAGTTTTCTCTTGTAGATCCATCTGCAACCTATAAGTTTAACCCCATTAGGTTGATCGACAAGATCTCAAACTAAATTGAAGTACATAGACTCCATTTCGAGATCTATAGCTTTGATCCATTCACCTCCATTGCCTTCTTGTAAGACAATGGATCTTCAACGTCACTGTCAGCTATGATAGCTAGGATTTCTGTTAAACCCATATAATGAACAGGTGGGTTCACAACCCTCCCACTATGTCGAGGCTCCCTCAATTCTTGAGGTGGATGTAACTTACTAGATGAACCAACTTGAACAACTCTTCTTGAGGTGTTCAGCTTTTCAACAAGAGTTGTTGAAGGTTCAGTAGTTTCACTGGAAAACTCATTCAACATGATCTTATTGCGGGGTTTATGCTCTTTTATGTGGTCCTCGTCTAAAAAGGTAGCATTTATGAACACAAACACCTTATTTTCCTTAGGATCATAGAAGTAACCACCTCTCATTCCTTTAGGGTAACCTACAAATAGGCACAATTTTGAACGAGATTCCAATTTCTTAGGATTTCCCTCAATCATATATGTTGGGCAACCCCAGATCTTGAAATGGCATAAAATACCCTTACGACCATTCCATAATTCCAAAGGTGTTCCAGTAACACTCTTGGAAGGACCGCGATTCAAAATGTATGCTGCAGTTTGTACTGCATAACCCCAAAACGAGTCAGGTAAGGAAGCATAACTCATCAAAGACCGAATCATACCCAACAAGGTTTGATTTCTCCTTTCTGATATACCATTCTGCTGAGGTATACCAGATACTAAGAGTTGGGATACAATTCCATGCTCTATCAAATAGTCTTGGAAGTTTAGATCCAAATACTCTCCACCTCGATCAGATCAAAATGATTTAATCGTTTTATTTAATGCATTTTCAACCTCAGCCTTGTACTCATTGAATTTTTCAAGGGCTTCAGATTTATGTTGTATTAAATAAATATATCCATATCTAGGATAATCATCAATAAAAATGATGAAATATTCATACCATTCTCTTGCCTTAACATTCATCGAACCATAGAGGTCTAAATGTACAAGTTCCAAAGGTTTTTCGACTCTATGACCTTTTCTAGTAAAAGATATTTTAGTCATTTTACCTTCAAGGCATGACTCACATACAGGTAAAGAATTTTTTTCTAACTCGCTTAGAAGTCCATTCTTGACCAGCCTCTCAATCCTATTGAGATTTATGTGTCCTAATCTTAGGTACCGAAGATGGGCATTTTCCTTAGGAGAAATTTTCTGTCTTTTATTTTAAGTTATCGCAGTTTTAATTAGTTCAGTATTTAGGAGAGCTTTAGTTACTGATGATTTTAGCTCAAAAATTATCTTCAAGATTTTCAGAACAAATATATACTCCATTTTTATAAACAAACACTTTATTTATATTAAATGATAAAGAGTAGTTCTATTCAAACAAGCACTTTATAGAATAAGATTCCTTTTCAAACTTGGAACCACATATACATTATCTAATATAATATAAGTTTTCTATAAACAAAGTCGAAGTTCTCCCATTATAGTAGTTGAGACGACGTGCCCAGTTCCAATACGCATCGTCATCTCCCCAACCTCTAGTTGTTGCCGAAACTAATTCCCTGAAATAAAGAATAAACATGGTTAGTGGCGATTGAACCTATTATCCAGGAAAAATCATCATTCTCCACAAAACAAGTCTCCAAAATATGTAAATCATATTTACCTTTCTTCTTTTCTACCAAGTACTTGGGACAATTCCTCTTCTAGTGTCCCTCCTGGTTGCAATAGAAATAGATTCCCTTTGTAGCCTTGGCCTTCTTACCCTTCTGGGCAGTAATTGGTGGGTTAACTTTCCCCTTTCCACATTTCTTCTTCTTTTACTTTTGGTGTCAGAAGAAGAAGGCACAGGCTTAATTCTCGAGGTTGAACCTCTAAAGAAATTTTTAGAAGAGGAGGCAACATTTGCCTCTCTCTTTTGTTCCTTGACTTTCATCAAAGATTAAAAAGTCTGTAGCTCGTTGAGTAAGGTGGACAGGTTGTAATCAATCCTGTTCATAATAGCATTGCTTCGGAACTGCAAGAAACTTTCAGGTAAATTTTCTAGGATGAAACTAACCTGACTGGCCTCATCGATGGAAGGCCCATTTATCTCCGCCACATTAAAGTGGACCATCATGTTGGAAACGTGTTCTTGAACAGATGCCCTTTTTTACATATGGGCATTGAAGATGTATTTTAGAGCGTCATGCCTGAGCTGAGTGGATGGTTCTCTAAACATTCCCTGCAGGGGACTTCATGATCTCACGAGCAGTGATCATGGGCTCGTGCTTCTTGGCCAAGACTTAAAGAAGGCTTAACAAGATATATGCTCGGGCCTTTTCATTTGCCCGTACCCAACGCTCACATGCCTTTCGAACATTTTGAGCGACATTTAGAGCTAGGACTGGAGGATATTTCTCCACCAGGACAAATCTTAGGTCATCGATAATTAGAACTGTATTAATCATGTTCTTTCAAGTGATGTAATTATCGCATGTTAATTTATCAGCGACGAGCATGTATAATGTAGTGGAAGTCATTTTGTAAATTTTCTAAAACAAACAATTTATTTATATTAGTATTCAAGCATTACCCAATTGAAAAACCAATCAAGTTTGGTAAAATAATTTAATGCACCCTATGTAACATCTATTTTGTAATGATATTTTAGTGAGGTAGGGGAAAAGTCTTCATAGGGGGATTAGGTACCCCTTCACTGAAATGAGACCATCTTAATAGAACAATCATTGTTCCTGTAAATATCAGTCATCATTGTTCGGTCCATAAATTGTTAACTAACTTAACATTTTCTGCCCCAATGAGCCAACCATAGGGAAAAACCAATTGAGGCAAAAACTAAAGCAATCATATCCATTTATGGAGTTTGAGTAAAGAGTCATGCAAATGCCATCCGTAGGGGGACACAAGCAAAGGTGTCTCGAGGCCGAGCATGAAAATTTACTACAAACTAATGAGAGAGACTGAGGGATGTGTTGACACACATCCCGCTCCCACTTACTATAAACACTCTCTCCATTCACCTTGGTATTGACCTATACAAATATCACCCATAGGGGGACACAAGCAAAGGTACCTTAAGGCTGAGTATAGATCTCACTGTGTAACTATGAGGGAGAAACGTGAAAAGGAAAAAATGGAGTATCATATACCCTATTTTCTTCCTATTGAGTGTTTTACCTAGGGTTAATTTAACTTAGAAAAAAACAACTACTTATTTTTACTAAGTGATTATTTAAACTTGCCCAAAAGTAACACTTACTTTGGATAGTTAAACAACTTTGATAAATGTTTATTAAACAATTTAATGAACTTTAATCAACAATTGCATGCTTGTAACAAATCTATTTAAATCACCTTTCAAGGTCAGTTCCTAAGTAGGGGTGTTCCATTTCCGGCAATTTCAATACCCCAGCCTAGACAGAACTAGCCTTAGAAAAAATGTCCCGTATAGATACGTTTGCTACAAATTTAATCTTTTAATTAAAACCAATTTAATCTTATTAAACTGTTTAAAAAATTAAACTAATTTCTAATCTCATTAGAAATTTTGTGATCTTAGGTCTATGTGAATCATATTTTAAAACTATTAAAAAAATGATTTTAACTTAAGTTTGCATGCAATTCTGAATTATTGATTTTAATTTTTAATTTCATTTAATTATAACAATTATTAAATAAATGAAACAAATTAAAATCATACATTTGTAGTTAATGACATACTTAATAAAATTATAATAATTATAAAATTATCTAAAGTAGTGTCATGCTTCATGCAATTTCCCTTTCATTACTTAACATACATAACATTTATATATACTGAGGTAATGAAAGAATTAATAACATACACACATCCATACATCCAAACTATATATTATAACTCTTATAATATAAATGATGTATGGCTATGTTATTAATGCATATATACATATATTATAACACTTATATTATTTGATGCATGAGCATGCTATAAAATTAGATAATGCAATTATATTTTATAACATTTATTAACATAAATGATGCATGGATAATGCATAACTTATGGTAGGATTTTACTATATGGCATACATTATGACATATATAATTAAATTAAACCATACATCAAATACATAACTTAAACAACAATTTATGGATCGAGATTGGACTTCTTAAACCATTAATTAAATTAACATAACATTTATATTATTTTAATTAATTTAATAAAACTAATTATTACAAATAATAGTCAAATCGATTCAAAACAAGTGAATTGGGCCTTGAACCTCATGAATCAGACTACCTAAAACCCGAACCACCCGTGACCACTCGAACCAAGCAAACCGGACGCAAACCAGCTGAGCCATGAACCAAACCGCACGCGAACCGATTCAATTTTTCGTCTAAGGAGCGTTGTAACATTGACCTAGCGTTGCAATGCTACGGAAAAATTGTTCTGTCCGCCACATTGCAGCATTGCAACGCTAGGGTACAATGTTACAACCCTATTGTATAGTCGCCCACTTTACGTTGCAATTTTCTCGTTTCTCATCCGATTTGGGCCTTGTTTTCTCCAGAAAATAACCAGAATCAACACGAATGACTCAAGACTTTAATAATACAGACTCGATTGCAATTAATGCCCAAAAACAAGGGCCCTTACAAGCTAAATATGTAAAATTAAAGCAAGAAATCTAAAGACCACTCCCATAAACATCCACAGATTTCAAACCATACATTCATCCATTCATCGACATGAATAAAATACAAAATGCAAAATTCACCATCAATTGTAGATTCATTTCTGGAAAAATAAAATTGGGACCAAAAACCTTCTCTCTGATACTAATTGAAGGAACCGTGAGGTCCACTGCGGAAGCGGGGATCGTTTGCAATTCCCAATTTTTACAGAACTAAAAATACAAAGGAAAAATTATGCAATTCACAGACTAATTCTACAACATGCAAAAAAAGGAATTAAGGTTAGGAATTACATATTCTTGAAGAACAACTTCTTCACGAATCTCCTTCTCGATCGGTCATGAACAATTCGAAAAACTCCTAAGAACATAGCAATCCAAGAAGACCACCACCACAAAATCGTCCTTTGTATTCTCTGTAGGGGATGAGAATTACAGGATGAGTGGGCTCGGTATATTTTGTGAAGAGGGTGAGAGTTTTTTAGAAGAGGACATTTCTTGCAGGGAGAGTATGTCTTGGGAAAATTCACAGAGACCTTCTTTGTAATCTTCTCTATTGAAGAAGATGAAAAGTCGTGGAAACTGAACAAAAACATACCCTACACGTCTTCCACCAAATAGAAAAGAGGGGGAGGGAGTTACAACTCCCTCCTTAATTAATTTGAAAAATTAATTGAAAATAATTTAATAAAATAATTTAAAAAATTATCTAATATATATATATATATGATAACCACCTTATCATATACAATATATTAAACTATATGTTATATCAAATATAACACATAACCTATAGTTTTTATATTTTATTAAATACAATATAACTTATAGTTTTTATTTTTCTCAATGATGTATGACATTTAATATAAATCACATTTATACTAAATTTAATTATATGAATCTCATCCATATAATTAGTATTTGAATACTTAATTCCTTTCAAAATAAACTTTATATTATAATGTATCAAATACATTATATTAATTATATCACATATAATTAATTTAAATTAATTATATCATATACAATTAATTCCCTCAATTATTTTGAATAATTCAAATCAATCCAAATTTAATTCTCAATAATCCATGTTGAGCTACAGATGAGACTTTATGGACCTGTAGATTGAAGCTTCAATGATACTCGGATAATTAATTAAACTTCGTTAATTAAATTATCCAAATTAAATATCCAACATCCATTAACCGTTGGTTATTCTACTAAAGATCAACAGCTACACTCTTCGCACTACAAATATATTTCTGTATTCATTAGATATAACCAGTCAACAGTATGATGATCCTTCATGAATTGCTCACAAGTATAGGATTGGTAAAAATCCTCGTGGGGTCGGGTCCTCGCCTCAGACCCCGTGAGTCCCCGCCCCGAATCCTCGGTTTGACAGGGGATGGGGGTCAAACTAGGATCCTAACTGGGTCCCCGGTCGGGGATGAGCAGGGTCCCTCCCCACCCCGAATCCTTGGTTTGACAGGGGATGAGGGTCAAACTGGGGATCCTAACTGGGTCCCCGGTTGGGGATGGGCAGGGTCCCTCCCCGCCTCGATTAAATTTTTTTATTATCTATATATATATATATATATATATATTAAAAATATATTTATATTTTTATATATTAAAAAAAAGTTTGGGGATGGGTCCCTGCGGGGAATCCTCGTCTCCGTCCCCGCCTTTAATTGGCGGGGATAGGGGAAAATACACCCCCTCTCCACCCCGTCTCGGCCCCATTGCCAACCCTACATAAGTACAGTAGGGCCAAAATTACTATCTTGCCCTTGTAGTTACATCTAACTCCTTAAGTACCATTGATCCCTCTAATGAACAATAAATCATAGTCCAATTATAACCAAACCTCTCTCGGGTCAAGAGAGGGTGTGGCATCACATTGTTCAAGCTCCAGAATTAGTCCTTAAATAAGTAATTTATCTACTTACCCCAACATTAGGGAAGGAGTGAATTTTGTCTTGTGTAGCTGTGTTCCTCCCCAATCAAAAGAATCCCCAAAATGGTAGGCTTATTGAGTCGGCTATCTGGCCACTCTCACCCATACAAATCAAATGACCGCCTTCATAGGTAAGAGTTCATAACTCACTCAGGATTCAGGTCATGTCATCTATGGTCATCCCGGTGAAATGTAAGTCTCTACTATTAACGACATTATGTAAAGAGACTATTCATTTCATGGTCTGGTTTTATACAAACAATTTTGTATAGGACACTCCTGTTCACATGTCCCTACATGAATGATCAGTATCAGATCATTTGTGACACTTTACAACAATTATAACATCTACAAAGCGGTCCGTATTTGTAGTGTCACCAGGATAAGGTATATATCCAGCTTTATCCATCTACTGCAGACCATTTAGGTTATCACTTAAACATGATCCACTTGTATGTCTCTACATACATGTTTAAGCTATATAAGATAACCTTGGATGTTAAGCTATATAAGATAACCTTGGATGTTAGTTTATTGGTTTTATGGGTTAATGCTACTAAATGTTGAATAAAATATTGCATATTTATTTAAAATCATTTGTACATTACAATTACAAACTACAGGATCCATGAGATTTAAGGTATCAACTTCAACACCTTCTACCCTCTTCATTTCCATTCTTTCAAATTTCCTATTACCCTTATTCTCTCAGCTCTTTTCGATGATTGCTCGTTGATCATTCTAGCTTAAATTCACTTTTTCTTTCCCTCGACTTTCCCATTTCCTCTCTGTGCCCATGTTTGACCAAAAGAATATTGTCTCTTCCCCTGCTGGAGCCAAACTTGACCCTAAAATCAAAAGTTCTACACCTTTCATCTCTCAACACAGACAGGATTGCCCTTCTATGACTTCTAATGTTTATCGTCCAATTTCTTCAGAAACTCAAAGGATTTATTCTGCTATTAAGTTCAAACATCACAACTTATTCTCCCAAGTCATTTAAGTTTCCCCATCTGCTGCCCCTTCATCTACCCAGAAACCAACCATCTCTAAAATTGTTGAGTCTTTAACGGTAATCCACCCTTCACGACATGCCCTTTCAAGATCATTTTCTCCATTCGAGAGGAAACGTTCAACAAAACCTTCCACCACCAAGGAGGATAGAGAGATATGATCTGATGGTCCTGAATCGAGTGTAACCCAGCAACCATTCCCAGTAACTGCTAGAGACTTGGTGGGTGCAAGCGAAGTAAGAAGGCAGGATGAGAGACACGTCTTTGGAGATATCTCCAAAGTATTGAACGAAGAGAAGAAGTTGAAAAAAGGGAAGATGGTGAAGAAGAAGAAGGAGAATTCACACAACCTAGAAGGGATGAGGCTACAAAGAAGAAGAATGCTAAGAATAGAAAACTAAAGGTTTCATCGTATGGGTTAGTCCCTGTGGTGAGTGGCCCTGAGGAGTTGACATCTAACTAGCCTCTCCTAGTATGCTCCAAGGATGGGCTAGTGAAGGAAAGAGTGGAGAATGATGCAAAGAAAAAGAGAGTCAGCATACAAGGAGAAAGCTCGGCTGCTGAGCCTCCAAGAAAGAAAGCTTGTGAGGAAAAAGGTGGTAGGAAGGTGACTAGACTTGAGGTTAATCGTGTTGAGGTTGAAGAATAAAAAGAAATACGAGAAACTATGTTCCCCTTATCCTCTTTGGAGCATCTGGACAATAAATTGGTCGAGAAAATAGGGAAATTCAGGCAAGGGCTCAAAAAGTGAAAAGATGAAGGCCAAAGCCTCCATACAGCCACTGACAAAAAGAATGAGTTGCACAAAGAAGTTTTAAAAGAGAGGAGGAGGGCACCCAAAAACCTTACTTTAGAGAAAGGAAATGAAATTGATGAAGGAGAAAAATAAAAGGTAGAAGGACAACCAAAGCTACTCTTGAAATTGGGATTTTTCCCAGCTAATAGTCCTTTGCCGGCGTTGGTCACTGATGTGGTTGATGCTTTTGGGTGATAGAACTATTGTGAAAACCACACATCAATGAGATCAAGCTCAGTAGTTTTTTTCTACGCTAATAACTTTCATCGCACAATGGACTATGAGAAAATCTATAGGCTGATAGTGCACTTTGATGTAAAAATGATCAATGAATTATATGACCTGCCCAATAACCCCGATGTTGAAGGGAACTGCATAATCCACAACCCCATGGAAGAAGAATTGCAACACACATTTTGGAGGTGGTGGCCAAGCCTGAGGTTGAATGACATGTATCACCTACAGGGTTGTTGTCCTTAACCTTACATTGCCTCACACCTGAAGCCAACATGTGGCTTTACTTCATCAAAAGGAAGTTGATGCCCACCTGCCACGATAGTTTAATCACGGGAGATAGGGTGATGGCCATATATTATATAATGCAACACATCCCCATGGAAGTTGAAACCATTATGGCCGCTCAGGTTCGTGGTATGCATCAGAAATCAAGGGGATATATATTCCTTCATTCTACGACAATAAAGTATTTGTAAGCCATTCTGGAAATGGCAAATGAGTTGAAGGAGCCCGTCAAGAACATTATCACAAACACAATCTCCAAAGATTGTTGATGCACTCAATGCATCAGCGAGAAGCAGTCAAGCTTAAGTAACCCATGCAGAAATCCCATGCAGCTTATTCCCCATAGCTCCCTCAGTCAAAGAGAAAAAGATTGGTGAAAGGTGGCACAACGAGCTCCTAGCCAAAAATTGAGTCGCTTGCCACTTCTTTAAGTGTCACCCCCCTTGTATCTCTTCCTCCCCTTCCTCATAAAAAAGAAAAGGCCCCCTCTCCTCAACAACTAAATCCACTGCTGCCTCAAAACCAATAAGAGCATCCCCTTCCTCACCCTGAAGAGGTAGAAATTGAACAAAGCCCTTCCCCTTTGGCCATTTTGCCAGAGCAATTCCTATCACCCTCTCTTCCACATAATGAGACGAGAAAAGCAAAGGCTATGGGGCCTGTGGAGTCTTCACTCCTCACGCTTCCGCTGCAAACCCTGAACCCTAATTTCCCTACTTGTGTATGTTTACTACTGAGACCAGTATGGTGAATAGGTTAATGTAAGAAGTAATGTTTAATTGTAGGGAAAAGGGTGAAAAGCTAGAAGAAATGTTTAAGTTTGAAAGCTTGACTCTTGGGTGAAGCTAGAAAATTGGCTAAGTGTAACCCATGCATTGGCCTTACTTATTTGTTGAGGTTAGTTAGGCTCTTAAGGAAGCCAAGTATGGCTGAGTGAGGAGAAGCCATGCGTTGGTTATGCACGCCAAGAGGAGTCGTGTTGAGGGCAAGCAACCTTATGTGTGGACAAGGCATGCGGCAACCAAGACTTGAGAGGTTAGTATGCGTGCGACAGGATCGGGTGTGCGCGAGCGTGACTTGGGCGTTGGAGCGTTGCGCACGGAGAATCGCATAGCTGCTTGTGATGCTAGACGACGCACTAGGTGATGGCGCTACACGATAAGCGTAAGCGCTAAACGATGGGCATGATGCACTAGACGATGGGCGTAAGTGCTACACGATGAGCGACAGCGAAAGCTATGTGATAGGCGCAAAGCTAAATGATTGAGGCATTGTGTGCGAGCAGACCAGTTTAGGCATTGAGCGAAAGGCGCTGGCTACTTAGTGTGCGTTAGAGTTGTGCGCTGGAGTAAGGCTGGTTGTGCATTGGTCAAGCTTGGTATACGATGAGTAGAGCTTGCATGGGTCAGGCTTTGCAAAGCTAAAAGGGTTGAATATGCGATGATTGAATCCGAGAGGAGGCCAAGGTACAAAACACATGCATTAGAATAGGTTTGTGTGAGAACTATGGTGTGCGTTGTTAACCACCGATTAAGGGGCACCAGCTGTTCTAGTCTCTGGATTTAAGTGCACTTGAGCTAGAGGTGTCAAGTTAAGCATTTATGATCAACGATGGGAGGCAGTATAAAAGGAAGGATGAACTTCAAAAGGTCAGTTTGAACAATTCCTCAGTGAAAATTAAGAGTTCTTGGTGTCTTTGGAAAGCTCTGAGAGTCTAATTTTAGAGATAGTGTTACTAGAGGAAGATCTCACTGGAATAAGGTTGGAGAAGGAAAAAAGTGACAAGAGGTTTAGTTCACAGGTGATTCTAAGTTGTCGATGAAGAATTGAGACTCCAGGACGAACCATGAAAAGTTTGAAGCTGAAATTTTAAGGTAAGCTTTATTAGACAATTATAAACAAGTTTGTAGAAGGAAATTTCTTGAGATGAGCTTTAAAATTCGAGTTATTCATGAAGTAAATCGAATATGGAATTCTATTTATGTGTGCTCATATGCACAAAGCATGCGTTAGTACCTCTAAAGACATGTTTCAATGCATTTAGATATACATGCTTTAAAGAGTAAGTCTTAGTATGACTAATTTTACTTCAAGCTCGACACTGAAGGACATTGAGAAGGTATCTGAGTAGCTCGATACTGAAGAACACTGAGAAGGTATTTGAGCAGTAGTACCTAAGGTATGACAGTACTTAGTTGTAACCACGTGCACGTAGGTAGTTTGATGTTAGAGATTAAGCAAAAGGGCTCTTTCTTGACTAAGGAATTTGACGTTGGGATTTAACCATAGCAGGGTTACTCTCAACTAAGGATCAGTTTAATGTTTTACGATGAAAACAACTTTACATGTTTAATGCTTGGAAATTTTACATTTCATTACAGGGCTACTGTAAAGTTTATATTTCAGTATAAGGTTACTATAAAGACTTATGTTTCAGTATGATCTCTTTATTGAGACTTAGCATGAGAATCTTTTTTCTTTCTTAAGTCACTCACTAAGCTAGTAGCTCACTCCGTTTTTCAAATGTTTTCTTTCCCCAGGTAGCGATCAAATCCTTTGAGCATAGCTATGCATCTGCTCTGCCACTTAAAGTCAAAAGTTCTACTAACTCGTTAACTAGGTGGTTACTATAAATATTTGTACACATGTTGTAGTTGTTTCATGTAGGGACTAAGTTTAGGAGCTGGGACTTATGATACTGGTGTTGTAAACTCTACAAATGTTTGTGTTTAATGGTTAATGTTCATTTGGCCTTAGTGGCATCAGATTATTTAAGTAGCGTTAGCAGGCAGTAAGTGTCATGAAAGGGTTGATAATTGCTGCAGTCATGTCCTTACCTAGGCTAAGAGAGTAGTCTGGGAGGGGGTGTGCCATCTGCCTCCTCCGCGCTTGTTAATGACCTACTCAATCTAGGCGCCTATTCACATACTCAGCCTAGATCGCCTGTTGGTGAGACACGATCGCCTCTCAAACAATCAAATGATCCACAACCATCTTAGCTTGCCAGAGATGCATCTTGGAAGAAGGAATCTAAAGATTTTTATGCCGTCATCACCAACCATGTCATGCAGCCTATCCTTGACATGCTTGCTCAAGTTTCAGGCAACCAATAGAGCTTGACGTTTCAATAGTTCGATCTTCAACACAAGCAAAAAACGTTGGTGAATCAAATGGAGGCGACAAGAGAAGTTATCCAGCAGCAAGGTAAGCAACATGCCACTTTCAACACGAGCAAGATCAAATCCTACACTAGCTAGGATAATGAAGAAGAGGGCATGCTAAATTGCGAAACTTCATTCAGAGGAAATCTCAACAGCAAGATGAGTAGTTTACAACGTTTGGTGAATTAAATTCATGACGTCTTTGTTCAACGCATTCTTGCTTCAAACATCCTGCCAACACTTCAACAACCTCTGTCGTTTCAATAGAATAACATTCCTCCCCCACCTAATAATGATGATCACATGAGAAGAAACCAAATTTTGGGGTGTTATATATCTTTGTTGTTTCTTTCCTTGTTTCTTCATAATTTTTGTAAACTTGTGATCGTTATGTGCTGGGTTGTATGTCCTAAAACTCGCAGTTTGTAATATTAAATATATTCTATTTTCAATAAAGATGTTATTGAGGTTTATTCAATAAATATGTTATTGAATATGTAAATTGCACTTGTAAAGTTTAAATCTAATAAACTAAGATCCATGGCTATTACATGAGTACTTGGACTTTATGTGGAGATATAAAGAATCAAGTTCGAGTAAATAGCCAAAATGGTCTATAGTATACGAATAAGGTTGGGTACTTTATTCTGGTAACACTATTGGATATAGCCCAATTTGTATCTAGAACAAACAATGTGATCCTGAATCGTTCATGTGGAGACGTGCGAGTGGGGGCATCCTATGCAAAGAGTTTGTATAAGACTGGGCCAAGAAATAAGTCACTCTTATTTTATAACATTGTTTACTATTTAAGATTGACTGTTTCAAAACGATGACCTAGGTAACACTTCCTTAATCCTAAGCTAACTATGAACTCCTGTTTATTCAGGATTATCGTTAGATTTTCATAGGTGAAGATTGGCTCAACAGCGCCGGCTCAATAAACCTCTCATTTCAGCGGTAAGATCGGGTAGATAGTTGGGACATAGGGTGCAAGACGAAATTCACTCCTACCCGCTTTTAGGGATAGTTGAGAGGTTGTTCTCTTAAGTACTGATTTCAGATCTTGAACAAGAGGCCTCACCCCTCTCATGAGGATGATCTTGCTCGTGAGGTAGGTCTCGATCATGATGACAGTCTCATTAGTATTGATGATCTTGTTGATGAAGGTTTCACTAGTAAACAAACTATTTAAAGCATCTTGATGGGAATTCTAAGGAATCTAACAAGGAATTATGTTGTTTCAGGCCAAAAGGAACTAGAAGAAGCCTACAAACCATTAAAAGCCCAGATGAGTAGTGAGTGACTAAAATGAACTTAATGTTTTCAATGTTTGTGCATAAAAGACCATGCAATTTTAGTAATGTTTGATGATAAGTTGATACGTTCTCAAGCAACAAATGTTTTATGAGTTGCATAGCATTTCTTCTTTAGCATGTATATGTTTTATTGCATGCCAAGGTTATATGTAAATTCATTACAAAAGTTAAGTCTTTATGATGAAGCATGTGTTTCTAGATAAAGGCTATGATTGAATGACTCTTAATGTAAATGTTTTACTTTTAAAGCTTTATTTGATGCTAGAGAAGAACTCGGTACTGAAGGACTCGGAGAAGGTACCTGGATAATAGTACTTAAGGTGTTGACGATACTTAGTAAACTCCACATGCACGTAGGTAGTTCTGAATGAGAGGCCGAAGTATGGGTCTCCTAGGCCATATACCAGCAAAGAGAGGCCGAAGTATGGGTCTCTTGGCCGGATACAGACGTTGGGAGCTAGAGCGATGTATGCTCGTTCTCAACTAAGGTTTAATGATGTTTATTGATGTTTAATGAGTTTTCTACTCAGAAGCTTGATGTTAAGACCATGTTTATGTTTTAAAGGAAGTTTCTTGAAATGTTTCTCAATATGTTAACATGTTTTATAATAATGTGAAGCATGGCATAATATGATTTCTATGGTCACTCACTGGGAAACTAGATCATAGTTTCCTATTTTTTCCTTTCCCAGGTAACGGTTAGATTCCTCAAGATTGATCCTGCTGTTGCTTGCCACTGAAAGGTCTGGCTAGTTTAAAGAATTTAGGTTAATGATCTATATTGATGTACACATGTTTTGAGGGAATCGGGGTTTTGTTAGTAAAGTTTGGGCCCAACTGTAAATATTTTGTCTGTATATATTGTGTCATGGTTGTTAAGCATGTGATCATATAAAATTATGTAGAGCTTTCCAGATGTGAGCTAATTTCATAAATTAATAATGTTTATCAGGTTGGCACTCCAGGAGTGAAGGAAAAAGGTAAAGGTGGTAAGTGCTGACGATAGGGCTAGTAACTACTACCGTCATATCTTTTTCCAGGTTAAGAGGGTAATCTAGGAGGGGGTGTGACATGGAATTCGTTTGTCTAAGGAATAATATCCTAAAACACCTCAAGAGGTTGAGGTTATTAAACGAATTCCTTATGCATCTGCAGTTGAAAGTTTGATGTATGCCATGTTGTGTATATGCTCAGACATATGCTATGCAGTTGGAATTGTCAACAGATATCAGTCCAATCCTAGATATGATCATTGGACTGCCATTAAAAATATCCTTAAGTATCTTCAGAGAATGAGGGACTATATGCCTCGTGTATGGTGCTAAAGATCTGATCCTTACAGGGTACACTAATGCTGATTTTCAGACCGATGTGGATTCTAGGAAATCAACTTCGAGATGTTCACTATGAATGGAGGAATTATAGTATGGAGGAGTATAAAGTAAAGTTGTATTGCTGACTCCACCATGGAAGTGGAGTACATAGCTGCTTGTGAAGCAGCCAAAGAAGTAGTATGACTTAGAAAGTTCTTCATTGATTTGGAAGTGGTTCCAAATATGCATCTGCCTATCACTCTCTATTGTGACAGCAATGGAGCAGTTGCAAATTCCAAAGAACCTAGAAGCCATAAGTGCAGAAAGCATATCAAGTGTAAGTACCAACTCATCAGGAAGATCATACACCGAGGAGATGTGATCATCACGCAGATAGCCTCAGAAGACAACTTAGCTGATCTGTTTACAAAGGCTCTCTGGCTAAAGTATTAGAGGGTCACCTAGTGGGACTAGGATTATAAGATAGAATAATCTAGGGAAAATGGTAGAATTATTGGACATCTGATGCCATAGTTTATTGTATTTATTCTCTTATACTCAACATTGTATATAATTATATATATGTAAACCCACTGGAGTTTTAGTCCTAGTAGGAGTTTGTTAGGTTATTAAACATATGCTATTTGCAATAAAGATGTTATTAAGGTTTATTCAATAAATATGTTATTGAATGTGTAAATTGCATTTGTAAAGTTTAAATCCAATAAACTAAGATTCATGGCTATTACATTAGTACCTGGACTTTATGTGGAGATATAAAAATGGATCAAGGTCGAGTAAATAGGCAGAATGGTCTATAGTATACAATTAAGGTTGGGTACCTTATTCTGGTAACACTATTGGATGTGACCCATTTTGTATTTAGTACAAACGATGTGGTCCTGAATCGTTTATGTGAAAACATGGGAGTGGGGCGTCCTATGCAAAGAGTTTGTATAAGATTGGACCAAGAAATAAGTCACTCTTACTTTATAACGTTGTTTACTATTTAAGACTGACTGTTTCAAAATGATGATCTAGGTAACTCTACCTTAATACTGAGCTAATTATGAACTTCTGTTTATTCAGGATTATCCTTAGATTTGCATATGTGAGGGTTGACTCAATAACGCTTGCTCAATAAGCCTCTCATTTCAACGGTAAGATCGGGTAGATAGTTGGGACATAAGATGCAAGACAGAATTTACTCCTACCCGCTTTTAGAGATAGTTGAGAGGTTGTTCTCTGAAGTACTAATTTTAGTTCTTGAACAAAGGGCCCCACCCTCTCATTGGCCTGAGAGTGACTCGATTTGGTGATTGGATCACAAACCAATTGTTCATTAGAGAATCAGTGGGATTTTAGGATCAAGATGTAATCTCGTGGGTAAAACAACCTTTGACCCAGCCGTTATTTCAAATAACTTGTGAAGGGTTGACTTACTAATTATGGTTATATCGAGTGGACAAAAATATATCTACAGTGACGGTAGTATAACTATTAGGCTTTAGTGGAGTGACTCGGTAGTTAACGAATGTTGATTAATTCGGTGTAAAGAGTTTAACTAATTAATCTTGGATTGTTAGAGCCCATGATCAGTAGGTTCATTAGGTCCCCCTACTAGCTCACATACGAACTAAACCTTAGAATAGCGTGATGAGAGAATTTGAAATGTTCAAATTTGAATTAAGGGATTCCGTAGTTATATACGATATAATTACACGTTTAACTATCGAATTAAAAGAAATTGGAGAATTAGATAATATTTAAATATGATTCAAATATTTAATTACATGAATAAGGATTCATGTTAGGAATTGGTGATTAATTAATTTATATTTGATATTAGATTAAAATAATTAATTAAATTATTTAATTAATTATTAAAGGTTAATTTTATTTGAAATTAATTTTTGATTTAATTTTGTATAAAATTAATGAAATTTTATAATATTAAATTATAATTTCATATTATTTTTTGAAATTTTATTTCAAAATTTTAAAATTCAATTGTAAAACAGACTAAATGGGTTTTTCCCACTTAGTCAACCAAGATCACCACCCAAAATTTAAGTGTTTTAGTGTTAAATTGTGAGACAAGAGAGTGGTACACTAAATTTGATATAGATCAAATTCATTTTAGCTTAGAGATGAACATGCAATTTTCAATCTTTGCTGAAAATTTGGATAAAGAAAGGTTCTTCAAACCTAAACACTAAAGCCTCAAAATTCCCTTCAATTCCTATTCATTTTGGAATCCACCTTCCCATCTAAGGTCCTAGAGAATAGTAGGGAAGATCAAGTGGTGGTTCACAACCTTTTCAAGAGAAAATTTAAGCTAGAGTTGCTGAATTGAAGAGTTCTACAAAGCTAATCTCAAAACCCTCTTTCCTTATGAGCATGCTTTCTTAAATGTTAAAATTGATGAATTGGAGTGCTTGATGATCTTGATTTCTTCCACTAGTTGCATGCTAACTTCATCACCATGTTATTATCATCATTTTTATGAATACAACGCAAGTTTCCTATTTTTGGGTCACTTTCTTTTTTGCATGTCCCTCGTCCATCTTTATTGCACTTTAGTTTTTTCTTCTTGTTTTGATGCGTTTGCAATTATGACTTCAATGATAAAAATTATGCTAACCTTGCCTTAAGATTCAATGGTTAGGCTTTGAATGTTAGTTTTAGGATATTTTCCTTAGGAAGTTTCTTGCATCTACTAGTGCGTAAGCTTTATCTCAAACTTCTTTTACAAAATTTTTCTATGACAATCTCATTCCTCGATTTCAGTAATGGGGACCTTGTTGCCTTCAAAATTTGGAGGGGTGAGGTTTGAGCTAAAGGCGTTTAATTTTTTTAAAAAAAATCACATTGTTTAAAAAATAAATAAATGAAATGAATAACATTGAGATTGGATCTTGCTTGTAGTTGAATGTCTGCATGACACCCATGAGGGCACGCCAAAACAAAGGTGGTACTCATGATCAATGTAGAAAGAAAATAATTACAACTCCACTGTCTGTACTAAAAGAAAATTGTAGGGTAATAGTTAAGTTTGAAAAGTGCTTTTGCTCGTAGTTGGGTGTCCGCATGACACTTATGGGGACAAGCCAAGACGAAGGTAAGATACCTAGATCAATACATAAATACTCAATAATACGATGAGTAATATGAAAATTCTTTCTTTTTGTAAACTTTGAACCATATCCCCATTCTTGAAAGGAAGAATAAAATTTTCTAGAAATAAGTAAAGGTATTTTGAGACTTAAGCTTGCCACATATAGATTAAAGAAATCCTTCTATGGGAGATAGAATAAAACTTAGAAGCGATTAGTCTATCCAATGAATCTTGAACTTGGAAGCATGTTGAGAGGTCAATTTAATACATCAATCAAAATCTAGAATGTACTACTAAAAATATGTTTGAGGACAAGCATTTTTCTAAATTTTGGGGTGTGATAACTATGTTTGAGAAGAAAATGCATTAACTTGAGGTGAATTTCTAAGAATAATCTAAGCTACATGATCACTTGCTTATAAAAGCCAATACGAAATTTAAACATTTTGACATCTTTGAATGCAGATTTTGCTGAAAGAAGCAAGTATTCTTAAGAAATGGAAGCTGCAGTCGTGATCGTGAAAAAGAAAGAAAGGCGATACAACTTACATGTGTAAAAGCACCACACGGTGATTTTAAAGCATGCAATGGGAGTCATAAAACGACAAGCGTGGTTCTCAAACTGTCAAGTCATCGAGCAAGTTGGTAATCGACCTTAACCCATGCATGCAAGATCCAATGAACCAATGACATGCTTAGATGGAAACAAGACATGGAATTAAATGTAAAGGTCTCTTATTTTCATTGGAGAGATGCTCAAAATGCTCATCTTTTTACACATAAATAGCCTACAAACAACTCAAGGGGACAAAGGACTTTACAAGAGATTGTCGAAGCTCTGTCAAAATTCCATCATCTTCAACCCCTTGACTTTACTTTGAAGATTCTAAGTGAGAACTTAGCCTTTTCTCTGGAAAAAGAAGAGAATCCATCCTCCATCCCTATAAGCAATCACTTCAAGTAGATAGCATTAGAGCCAAAGGAAGCAAGAGATTACAATTGAAGGCTTGACACTTCTTCCTATCACTTTTACATTTTATCTTTCATTACATAGTTGTATTAAGAATTATATGTTTGAGAATTATATCATTCTTCGAATAAAAATGAATACCAATCATTTCCACTCATCCATGTTCCTTATTCCCAATGGGTTGATAAGATAAAATCCAACATATCTAAGAAGCACGCATACGTAAAAGTACACCTTGTTTAATCTGTACTTAATTCAACGCCTAAATTGGTGAGAACTTGGGTTAGGAAGAATGTAGTCAACTGCTCGAGAGTGTGTTCGGTGCTAACAATAGGTGTCGTTAGTTCTATCTACCCAAACAAATAAAATTTAGAAGACTCAAACTATGGCTAAGACTACTTCGTAGCAATAGTAGAATAAGAGGTCGATCCCAAGGGAACCCCCATAAATTGGCAAAAAATGAACTTTGAATTCAAAAAGATAACAATTGGTGGAGTTTGTTTCTAAAAAAACTACCAAAAATCAAAGTAAAAATGCAAGAATTGATTGAAAAATTTTAGTAATAAGAGAAATGAGAGAGAGTATGAAAGAAATTATGCAAGAAATTCAATGGAAAAAGAATCTTGGGGATTTTATGTCGATTAACCTAATTCCATCATTGACTTAAATGAATTCATTCAATTTATTTGTTCCATAGTTCATTAAGGTTAGGCCTTAATTCCCTAATTAGTCAGTTAATTAATTAGCCCTAATTTAGTTCATAATTGTTTCCTAAAGACATTCTACAATTAATGCCTAAATTGTATTAATTTTTTGGGTTTTCTTAACTATGACATTCTTGAAATTAAGAAGACTAAAATCAAGATCGATTAATTTAAATATTCTAAACTGGAAATTTTTTTCAAGAAAATAGGAAAAAGTCAAAATTCTCATTCAAGATTACTAGTTCTTGCAACCTAATTATAAAATTGCTATGGAGCTATGTAATTTTGCATACAAAAATCTATAAAAATTGAGTTGTCAATTCAATCTTAAAAGGTTTTATTCGAATTTCAGCAAGAACATTTAAGAACAACAAATTGTAAGAAGAAAATTAAAGAAAAGCCTCAAGAATTGATTAATCAAACATAATCCCCAAGAAAAGAAATTACCTACTCATGGTTTGGCAAAATCATCAAGTGATTCATTGAATTCAACATTGAATATCTAGAGATTGAACAAAAATTGACAGAATCTCTCTAAAAAATATAGAGAAAAGCTCTCTAATTTTGTGGGAATCGAATTCTCTCTAAAAAATTATGAAGTTCCTCCTCTTGTTGAAGTATGAAACTGAAGCTTTTATACTGAAGAGGGTCGCAATGTTGCAACCTTACGAATTTGTAGGTCGACGTTGGCTTACGCAGGCACATACTTTTTATTTTTCCATCATTCTCTGGAGCATTGCAACGCTGCATAAAGCGTTGCGATGCTGTCCTGTTTTGCAGCAAAATAGTGTTTTCTGTCTTGTAGCATTGAGGCAGCGTTGGCCTATGTTTTTTTGGGAGCGTTGCGACGCTCCGAGTACTTCTGAAATGTGTTGATTTGCATTGACTGAGGGGTAGAATGGTAATTTAGCTTTGCTCTTCTTCTTAAGTGATTTTTTTGGCTTATTTTGGCTCGATTTAGCTCCAAATACTTCGTGATGACTCCATTGATGTCGGGATCAGATTTTACCTATAAAATATACATTTTAAACAAAGAATTGAACTTGAATTGAGGGAATTAGCATAGAAATCATGGTTTTTTTTAAGACCTAACAGAGAGTAATTAATTTAGACTTTACTAAAACAAGGAAAGAATTAACTTTAGAGATAAATTTAGATCTTTTACATGAAATCAACTCAGCATACATTCTAGAAATAGCATAAATGTGGCATTCAACACCGAGAGATGGATTCATTTTGAGAAGTTAAACGTGGACGCCTATGTATGACTCAAGAAAATGTTGGTGAAGCTTTTTAACCCTACCTTATCGATCTTCACTACATCGCCTGCTGTTTTCAGTGATTGTTTAACCACTACACCCATACGCTTCACCACACACCATAACATATTCATCGCCTCATCATTATCACCTTGTATGTAGTTAAACCTCGTCGAGGAGTATTTCACACTATCTACACTTCACCACAAAAGATCATGGAATCATTCAAAACATTCAGGATACTAATTCCCTGTGTTCGACCTTGGACTTACCAGAAAACCTTGTTAGGATTTATACTTGGATTCAATTAAAGAAAGCTTCTGGTACATCATTATATTTGGCACATTATCAAATCGTCTTAACAATAATAATAACTAGAGAAAGCAAAAGTGAAGCAACCACAAAGCCGCACCAATATTTTGAAGATGAAGAAAAACCAATATTTTGAAGATGAAAAAGCAAAGTCGCACCAATATTTTTTAAGATGGAAAAGCAAAGAAACCTCTGATCTTGAACTTGAAGAAGAAAAGCAAAGAAACCTCTGATTTTGAACTTTTAAGATGAAGTAAAGCAACCTCCAATCTTGAACTTGAAGATGAAGCGAAGCAACCTTCGGTCTTGAACTTTGAAGATGAAGCGAAGCCCCAATGTTGAAGATGAAGTGCCAAAATTTCGGTAGGCGATGCCTTGAACTTGAAGCAAGTGGCATCTAACAATGCTTCCTTATTTAAATGAGCAGAAAGACGACTGAATTTTCTAGCGAGGTGTCACATACCGCCCCGAGCCTGCTTCCTAAGTCCGAGGAGAGGCATGAAGAACCGCAGATACCACCCTTTTGTGACACCTACTGCTCATCTCTACCTTAATACACTCAGTTGTTTGACTAACTCATTTATTACTAACAGTACAACATTTATACAACTTTCAAGCTTAACTACAAAGTTTACATCAACAACTCTAAAAAATCGGAAGTGTGACTATGGCGTGGCGGACCATGACCTTAGTAACACCTTAGAACTCCTTAACCTCCGCTACCTGGGGGGGGAGGGGGGGAGAAGAAATAAAACATGGAAAACGTGAGCTACAAAGCTCAGTGAGTGGCAGCTTTATACAAACATAGCTTTGATTTTAGAAATTCATTTATGGGAAAACAATTCCATAATCAACAACAATCATATAACAAAATGTAATCTCCCCAACCTGTCAGCTGGACTACCCTAGCATGATCATGTATTTTCCCCGGGTACTCTCTGCAAATAACCGCAATAACTAACGTGGATACAAGCTCAATACCCTATAACCCACCAGCCGTGCACATGTCAACATTTCTTGTTAGACATGTTTGGGTACGCTGACAATCTCAGCCAGATACCCTGCCAATTACCGCCAAGCATCCATAAATCATGCTAAGAGTATCCCGAGTACAAATCCTGTTTCCCAATGCAATTACGCGTATTATGAAAACAACACAACAACAATCAAATCCTGACAAAAAAAATTTCCCGATCATGTCAATATTTCAAATATAACCTATATATATAATCACATTTATACATAGAAATTACTCATACAAACAGTAGAGTAACCACTCACCTTGGTTGGTTAGGAACTTTCCTGTTTGAAGTCCCTAAGTTTCCTCAGATTTCCTTTTTAACCCTAAATTCTAGATTAAAAAATAAGCTTAGATTACTCATAGTTCTAGATCTTATTTCGAGATTCTTCCTTCTGCAAAAATGTTTAAATTGTCTCAAGAATCTTACCTTAAATTCTTAGCTTAGAAATCCTCGTGGTTTGGCCGAAATCATCAAATCATCAAGACTGGCCCAAGCTTACCCTAGAGCTCACCATTCTGTCTTTTCCTCACTCTTCAGCCTGATTCCTTGGAGTTTCTTCTCTAGCAGCCCTACCTTGAAAACTAGACTCTTTGAGATTTCAAGTGGCTTTGAAATCACTCAAAACGCGCCAGTAGTCTGGGAGAACTCCTCATCTTAAGTTGATGCTACTTCATGGTCTCACTGTCCGACAACATCTCCTCCTCTTGGAACCACTTGACCAATGTATGGTCTTGCTACCAACGCATGCCCCTCATGATCAATGGATAACCTACTCCCTATTAGCTCTCATACACTCTTCCTAATGCCTTTTGAAGAGAATTCGAGTTATGATCTGAAGAGAAGTCCTTGGCCCTATTTATTGGCGTCTAAAGTCCCTCCAAGGCCGACACCTCCTACTTGGTTGCATGTCCAGGCGTTCTCTCTTCCTTTTGCCAATGTAGTTCCTTAACATAACAACACTAAAGTGTCTTCTTTTCCCTTATAAGCCCCTCCTTGCATGCTTCCTTGGTCGTCCACCTCAACTTGCACGAGATCTCATCTATCCACCTCCTACTTACTTAAGTTTAACCTCTTCTCGATTAGCCACT
Organism: Benincasa hispida; assembly: GCF_027475165.1. Lineage (NCBI taxonomy): Eukaryota > Viridiplantae > Streptophyta > Magnoliopsida > Cucurbitales > Cucurbitaceae > Benincasa > Benincasa hispida. Next base: position 22,957,757 of record NC_143481.1, read on the forward strand.
ATTAGCCTATGGCTTTCTCATCAGCGCATCACTTGAGCCATACTAAACTCAAGACATTGCAAGTCCTTGGCCACATATCTTTCTTCCCTCGCATGGCTCTTGGCTCATGTGCTCAACTAAGATTATGACCATTACACTCTTCCACGCATGCTACTTGCTCAAGCCTTGACCTATGCGCCCACATGCCCTCAGATGTCCTTAGCATATAGCACATAACCAACGCATAATTAACCTTGGGTCAAGCTAGGTCTCAACTCAACGCCTCATGGTTTATCTTACCATTGCTTAGCCTCTTGCTAATGCATCCCTTATGACTAACGCTAGCATGTCCTTGTTGTTTGCTAACGTCCTTAGTCTCTTGCTCAAGACCAATGCAAACTAACCTCACAAGGCTTATGTACCGCAAGCCTTAGCAATGCATAGACACTTCACCATATGCCCACCATGACTTGGCTCATTGTCTAGTTCATCGTGTAGCTCTCTCGCTCATTGCCTAGCTCATCGTCTAGTAATCTCTTGTCGTCGCTCATCATCTAGCCCTCTTGCTGTCACTCATCATCTAAAGCATAGCCCATCGCATAGCGCCTGCGCCTACACCCCATCGCACAGCTTCATCATCTAGTGATCACTCGCTGTCAACGATCTCGCTTTTGCGTATCACTTGCTCATCGCATAGCGGTGACGCCTATCGTCTAGCGCATTACGCCCATCGTCTAGCGCATCCTCTTATCGTGTAGCGCCATCGTCTAGCACCTGCATCTGTCATGCAACATCCCATCGTCTAGCATTCACGCTCATCGTGTAGCGCCCATCGTATAGCTCTTGCATTTATCGCCCAGTGCCCGCGCCTAACGCATCGTCTAGAATCTACACTTATCGTATAGAGCGTCTGAGCTCATCGTTTAGCTCTATCATCTAGTGTTATCGTCCAACGCTTATGCTGATCATTTAGTGCCATCGCCTACCGTGTAGCGCTATCATCTAGTGCTATCGTTTAACACCATATGCAACTACGCGATCGCCTGCGTGCATGCTCCAACGCCCAGCACCTTGCACATACTAGTTAGCACGCATGCCCAGTCTCAATGCCTAGTACCTTACACTCATTGTCTAGCATTCTCGCTCTCGCTCACGCATCCTCCTATCATCCCAATGCATGAGCAACCTTTGGTAGTGCCTCTTGCTAATGCTTCGGCCAACATGCGTCCAAACCTCACCTGCTCAACGCATGGTTGTCCTTGGCTTCAATGCTTAATCCCTTATAACTTTATAAACTTAGTTTTATTAGATCCTTATGCGTTAATGTTTCCTAACATCAAACGCATTGTTGTCCTTTGACTTCATACTTAGCCAAATTTTTACTAGTTGAGGCTCATCTCAAAGCTACTCAAAGAAAATCTATTCAACACTTAGAATTTTCCTTCTCTTTAACATAAGATTTAACTTATACTTAGTTAATTCCCTTAATTACCTGCTTAAGTAGGGAAATTGAAATCGGGGTTCCACACGAGGATCCTATTGTACGCATCCAATATATATAGTATAATATGTTGGGTTGTATGTCCTAAAACTCGCACTTTGTAATGTTAAACATTTTCTATTATCAATAAATATGTAATTGACGTTTATTCAATAAAATTGTTGTTGAATATGTAAATTGCACTTGTAAAGACTAAATCCAATAAACTAAGATCCATGGCTATTACATGAATACTTGGACTTTATGTGGAGACATAAAGATGGATTAAGTTCAAGTAAATAGCTAAAACAATTTATAGTATACAAATAAGATTGGGTATCTTATTCTGGTAACACTATCGATGTGGCCCACTCCGTAGTTGTTACAATTTGTTGTAAAGTGTTGCAAATAAAGTGATCCTGGTTCGTCCATGTGTTTATATGAGGAGTGGGGGTGACCTATGCAATGAGTTTGCATAAGATCGGACCAAGGAATAAGTCACTCTTACTTTATAACGTTGTTTACTGTTTAAGACTGACTGTTTCAAATTGATGACCTAGGTAACTCGACCTTAATTATGAGCTAACTATGAACTCCTGTTTATTTAGGATTATCTTTAGATTTGCATAGGTGAGGGTTGGCTCAACAGCAACGACTCAATAAGCCTCCCATTTCAGGGATAAGACCGGGTAAATAGCTGGGGATATAGGGTGCAATATGAAATTCACACCTAACCGATTTAGTGATAGTAGAGAGGTTGTTCTCTTAAGTACTAAATCCATGTCTTGAATAAGGGCCCCCACCCTCTCATTGGCCTGAGAGGGACTCGATTTAGGGATTGGATCAAAAATAAATTGTTCATTAGAGGATTAGTGGGACTTAAGAAGCAAGATGTAATTTCGGGGGTAAAACAATATTTGACTCAACCATTATTATGAACAACCTGTGAAGGGTCGACTTACTGATTAATGTTAAATCAAGTGGACATAAATATATCTACAGTGAGGAAAGTGCAACTACTAAGCTATAGTGATGTGTCTCGGTGGTTAACGAATATTGATTAATTTGGTTTAAAGAGTTTAGCCAATTAATCTCAAATCATTAGAGCTCATGATCTATAGGTCCATAAGGTCCCTCTACTAGCTCGTAAATCTTAGATTAGTATATTGAGTGAATTTAAAGTGTTCAAATTCAATTTAGGAATTAAATTTCAAATGCTCAAATTTTAAATTAAGATTTGAATTTGAATTGTTCAATTTCAAATTAGGGTTTGGATAATTATATTCAATATAATTAACGTTTAATTAATCAAAATTAAACGTAATCGGAGAAATTAAAACATATTTAGATATTGATTTAAATTTTAATTACATAAAGCAAGTTCGCCACCAACTGTAGCAGCACCGTCTGCTAAAATTTTCCCTTTTTTCATGCTGGTGAACCTAGGATTTTTGCTGCATACAAGTCTTCGTGAATGAAGTAGGTGTTTGGCTAATTTAATATTTGATATTAAATTATTAATTAATTAATTAATTAATTAAATTTGTTTAATTAATTAGAATAAATCATTTTCAAATTAAGAAATTCAATTTTGGAAATTAAATTTTGTTTGATTTAATTAAATTAAAACTTGTTTAATTTAATTGAATTTGTTAATTGGTTTTTGAAAATTAATTTAATTTACAAATTGATTGAGATAGTGGATAAATCCATATTTTGAGCAATTGAAGTGGATTATCTCTAATCCAACACCTAGCACATTTGCAAAGTGCTCTTTGATGTGTCAATGAGCTGAATCTCCTAGTGCTTGCATGTATTTGATACATAAAAGCTTCAATTTTAGGGATTAAAGGAGGCATGCATGCTGAACTTCAAGAGTTTTTTTTAGCAGAAATTGGTTTTTGCTTTATTACTCTCAAAACCCTCCTCTTTCCTTATTCAATTCACATCAATTCTGAGTTCCACCACTCAAATTTAAGTTGGAGAATAGTAGAGAAGATCTCTTGGTGGTTCACTATAGATTTGAGGCTTAAATTCGTGGAGAACAGCTTGGATTAGAGAGGTTCTTCAAAGGTATAAGTTCTTGAAACCCTTCTTTTTTAAATTCTTTTCATGCATGCTTTTAGAACACAAACTAAATGTAATTATAGTGCTTATTGATTCTGATTGCTTCCGCTTTTCGCTTATACTTTCCATCATAGTGCAGACAACATGTGTCTTCAATTTCTCACGTCACATCTTTACTAGGGATGAACATTTTCAATTTTCTGTGTTTCCCCTAGTATGAACAACATCAAATTTTGTAGTGCCAAACTTAGGGTGATTATGCCACTTCTTCTTTTATTTTTCTAAAACTGTTTGATGGACTGAACTTAAATTTATTTAAGTTGCCTACGTACCTTTGAAGAAAGGGATCAAGTCATAATGTAGTTTATTTATTTTTTTTATTTTTTATTTTTTTTGCTATTCACCTTTTAAACTCATGCGAGTCAGGAGCAATGTGCAATTTAGGCTCTTGCGATAAAGAACTTCTATATTTAAACTTCAGAAACTCTTATTTCATCCTGGCTTTGTTCGTCTTCTTCATTTGTAGGATTCGTCAATATGATGAGTTTTGGTTTCACCATCAAGGAACCTTCTGTATTTATATCAACAGATAACTTTCTCTTCGTGCGTGAAGGGACACGACTGTGAATCTTCTCATTGTTGTTTTCTTCATGCAATTGTTTGTCTTCAAGATTTTCATCTTTCTTTCATGTTGATCACTTATCATTTTGAGACGATCAAAAGTAGATGCTGAAGGTTTATCTTTCTTTGATGTGAAGATACTTAGCCTTTTGAAGGTTGAAATTCGAGTGAAAGTAGACGTTGGACATTGGTTTTCTTCTTCTATCGTCGCCATACTCAATCTTTGGAAGACTAAAGATCGAGTAACTAAAGGCTTGATATGATTGAAGACGGAAGTTCTTTGCACAATTTCTTTTGAATTATCGACTTCTTCAATGGTTATGTGATTTCTATTGACAACTCTTGAGCATTGTGTAAATGGTAACTCACACTTCTTTCATCTTAACAAAGGAACATATCACAAGATTGGAGGACTTGTAGCTTTTTCATCTTTTAAAATTTTAGTCTTTGTAGGGCTAGTGGGTGCCTCACTCTTTTGAAAGTTAGAAGTACTTGCCTTTTCACATCATTCTTTTTTGTGTCTACCTATGACTTCAGCTTTGGATTATCCTCTCATTTCATTAGAGGGATTTCTACAGGCATAATTTCTTCAATATTATCATATTTTAGATAGAACTTCGCGTCTGCAAAGTGGGATTCATCTTTTGAGAATCTTGGTGGACCTTCTTTTTGCGCCACTAATTGAAAATTCTGTTGTTGATTTTTCCACGCGAAATTAGGGTGATTCCTCCACCCGGGGTTGTACATATTGGAAAACGGATTATTTTTCACGAAATAGACTGACCGTGGGTTCCTCGGGCATTCCTCCACTGGATGGCCTTCACCGCAAGTAGCACAGCTTGCAATCGTCTGGTTGATTGCGTTGACCTGCCCACTATGCATTCCTGGGCTACTGATTGTGATTCCTTGTATCTAATTCATCATCGCAGTCATTTGGTTTTGAAGGGATATGATGGCCCCATTATTCATGTCACTGTCTTTGATTCTTAATCTTTGATTGCTTTCTCTCCAGTCTTCATGATTTTTAGAAATGCGATCAAGTATATTCTTGGCCTCATCGTAAGTTTTATCAAGCAAACCACCAGTTGTTGTCGTATTCGCAGCCGTCTGCGATATAAAGTTCAATCCATGGTAGAAAATTTCTATTTGTAAGAAATCTGGTAAGCCGTTATGCCGAAAATCTCTTACCAGCCTCTTAAACCTCGCTCAGGCGTCACTGAGCGATTCGTCAATATCCTAATCAAACTTGGTGATCAACTTCCTCCTTCTAGCGTTCTCCGTTGGGGGGAAGTACTTCTTCATGAACTTCTTCACTATCTATTCCTAAGATATAATCTCCCCTGATTCGAGAGAATAAGCCCATTTTCGTGCCTGGTCTCACAACAAAAATGGAAACAATGTTAATCGAACCTCCTCAGCGGAGATGTTAGGGAACACAAACGTGTTGCAGATCTCAATGAAACTTCAGAGGTGGGCATGCTAATCCTCGCCACACCTACCGCCAAATTGCCCAACAGTTTGGATCATCTACAGCATCACCGGTTTCATTTCAAACCTTGATCCGTCAAGAGCTAGCCTCATGATTCCTGGTGAGAAATCATAGAGGTTGGGCGATGCATAGTCCCAGATGGGCCTATTGCGGTCGTTCGCTAAGAGGATGGGATTCACCATGATATTATTTGCATTTGGTGCTCTATCTTCCGGTTGCTCCGCCATGTTTGGATTTTTCTCTTGTTGTTGTTATTGGCGGTTGTTTCTTCTTCTTCTTCGAAAAGTTCTCTCGATCTCTAGGTCGTAATCGGGCTCAGGATTTTATCCTTCACTCATACTACGCTCGCTTCTTCCCTTACCTAAGGAGAAGAAGTGCATAGAGACGGAGAGTCTGCAAAGAAAATCAAAAAGTTACCGTTAGCACAATGTACTGTCGTAGTCCCCGACAACGGTGCCAAAAACTTGATGTGTGGTTAATGCGATGAAATAATGGTGTAGAATGTGATGGTGGAATATGCGTTGTGCATGCAAGTTTTCTCAGCAAGATTCAAATATAAATCCTACTGAGTTGCCTGGTAAGCCCAAGGCCGAACACAGGGACTAAGGAAATAGTATGCGATCGTAATTTTTGATTACCTTGCAGTAACAAATAAATCAATGCGTTGGTTGGTATGTTGTTTGAAGTATAAAGTTTATGCGACAGAGTTGAGAAAAGAGTAATAATACGAAAGATGCGATGAGTATGCAGGAGAACGGGTTGAGAAGGGATTTAGCTAACACTTCCTAAGAATGCGATCATGCTACATACATACAACAGTAAGTCATCTCTCAATGCAAATGCTATGGCTTCTAGTTTTAGAACGCATGCGATGTATGCGATGATGTCTATAAGACCTACATTTAAGCCTCTATTCTTGTCTATGCAATGGCGAATGACACACACATACACAAGGTGACCGCATACTACCATAACCTATCTCTAGGGTACATGCGATGCATGTTGGCAAACAGAACTTATCTCTAAGTCTCTATCTCTTGCTTATGCAGATCTAATTTTGCTTTCTCAAGTCTAGATTCTAACCTAGCTCTCTCAAGTCTTAGGTTCTTTCTTTAGACTCTCTCTCGAGTAGCTCTAAAGGGGTGATGGACGCAATATAAGACAAGATGATCGCATGAAATGAAGAACCTAGGTCATGTTAGCTAAGTACTTATCAACCCATTCAAAAGTTTAGTTACTCATGCGTATTGTAAAGAGAGTGAACAGATGTAGAAATGCAAGTTCCATTCTATATATCAAATTAAAATACGGAATGACAATGTGAAATAAAGGTAAAGAGTCTAGTAGCAATTTCTTGCTTCCCAAGGCTTTTTCACTATTCTTCTCTACTCTGCTCAAAAGATATTCTTGCTCTCGCAAGAGTCGGCCCTCTCTCTGCTTTCCACACTCCCTGGCACTCTTTCGAGCTGACCAGGACAATCTCCCAGCGTCTTTTCCCTTCTCTTACTTCCGCCTTCTAAGTATAAGAAAACTAAGAACAGAGGCTATCTATCTTCTATATGGTGAACTCTCCGAACTACGCGAACTATTTCAACGAAGACAGCCTTCGGTATTTATAAAGCTTTAGGGTGAAGAGCTTTTTCTCTCAAATGATTGCACTGATGGGATGTCATTAATTCTCTGTCTGATGCGCCGAATATTTATCACCGAAAACTTGGGTGTACTTGACAGTGTGTCGTTAACGGCTTATCAACTTAATTCGGAATCGACTGTCATTAGTTTTTTGTCTCATCGTGATTTATTAAGCTTTCACCTTGATGCGTTGGCTCTTTGTGGCCACCTTCTTGAGCAGATTTTCGTGAATGCAAACGATCACATAACCTTGCGGTCGCAATCTCTTAATGCGCTCGAGCGTTAATTTCTTTGGATCGCAATTCTACCTTGCGCTAACGCTTGTTCAGCACAAAATACATAAGTTAGCTGTTTTTAATGCAATGGACGCATGCGATCACAATGTTATAAACTTAATGCTTTTGGATGCAATTTTGTATATTTTTACTATCGCAATCCTTCATTGTTTTCTATTTTTGCGCTGTAATAACGTGCATTTCTGTCCATTATCACACCCTCAAATTTAAAACAATGCTTGTCCTTAAGCATAAGCTAAAGATTTTCTCTAGAAAGTCGACCGCCTTCTTCTTTCCTAGATCAACTTGATTTCTCTGTTGGACACTTCAACTTGACCATTTGTCTATGGATGGTATGAGGTGGTCACTTTATGGAGGATATTATATTTGAGCAGTAAATTGCTGATGATGTGATTAACAAAGTGGGAGCCCTCATCACTTATTATACCACGTGGAGTGCCAAAACGAGTGAAAATACTTTTCTTCAAGAACCTGGAGACTACCATCGCATCGCTTATGGCGCATGATACCACTTTTACCCATTTGAAAACGTAGTCGACGACTAACAAAATGTATTTGTGACCATTCCATAGTGGGAATGGTTCCATGAAGTCAATGCCCCAGATGTCGAACAATTCCAATTCTAGTATGATGTTCATGGGCATCACATGCTTCCATGAAATGTTTCCCGTGCATTGACACCGGTCACATTTCATCGCATAGTCCCTTGCGTCCTTGAATAATGTTGGCCAAAAATACCCACTTTGTAATGCTTTTGCTGTTGTGCGTTGGCCTCCAAAGTTTCCTCCATATGGTGAGTCATGGCATTGTGATAGTATGTGTTGGTGAGCAGCATCTGGTACACACAGGCGCAAAATCTGGTCTGACCCTCGCTTATAAAGATTTGGCTCGTCCCAATAATATGATTTGCATTCATATCTGAGCCGCCTCTTTTGGTTGTCTATATAATCTTCGAGAAATTGTCCACAAACCAAAATTGACCACGTCTGCATACCATGGTAATTCTTCAATTTTAAATAGCTGCTCGTCTGGGAAAGTTGCGTTCAACTCTGACTGATTGCGGTCAACTTCTGAATTTTCTAATCTAGATAAATGGTTTGTAACCTGGTTCTCCGTCCCCTTGCGAATTCCTGGAGGAGGAGAACCCATCTAATCAACTTTGGCTTCGTATCTTTTTTTGTCATCAAATATTTTATCGCCGAGTGGTCAGTGTGAATGACTACTTTAGTTCCCAGCAAATAAGCTCTAAATTTTTCCAACGCAAATATCACTGCAAGCAATGCTTTTTCTATGGTCATGTAATTTGTTTGAGCAAGGTTCAAGGTTTTACTCGCATATGCGACCGGGTGTAACATTATTTTCTTCTTTTGCACCAGCACAGCTCCCATCGCATATCTACTTGCATCGAACATTAATTCAAAAGGTTGTGTCTAGTCTGGTGCGATCAACACAGGTGCGGTTGTTAATGCGTTCTCCAATATTTTGAATGCGTTGAGGCATTGGTCATCAAAGTCAAACTTTCTTTCTGCCTCCAGCAATGCACTCAGTGGTCATGCAATCTTTGAAAAATCTTTTACAAAACGTCTATAAAAGCCAGCATGTCCTAAGAAGCTTCTGACAGCCTTCACATTCGCTGGAGGTGGAAGCTTTTCAATCGCCTCAATTTTTTCCTTGTCCACCTCTAGCCATCCTTGGAGACCTTGTGCCTAAGCACAATACCTTCCTTCACCAAGTGAACTTTCTCCCAGTTAAGCATGAGGTTCGTCTCTTCACATCTTTTCAATATCTTCTCCAGATTGTTGAGACGGACTTTGTATGTTTGCCTATACACTGAGAAGTTTTCCATGAAAATTTCCACAGAATCTTCCAAATATTCAAAAAAGATGGCCATCATACACCTCTAGAAAGTGCTCAGTATATTGCATAGGCCGAATGGCATGCGTCAAAACGCAAATGTTCCATACGGACAGGTGAATGTGGTTTTTTATTGATCTTCAGGAGCAATCATGATTTGGTTATAGCCGACATATCCATCCAATAAGTAGTAGAAATCATTTCGAGCTAGGCAGTCTAGCATCTGGTTGATAAAAGGAAAAGGGAAATGATCCTTCTTTGTCGCCACATTTAGTTTGCGGTAGTCCATGCAAATCCACCATCCAGTGACGGTCCTCATTGGTATCAGTTCGTTATTTGCATTGGGGACTACCGTCATCCCTCAGTTCTTCGGCACACATTGCACGAGGCTGACCCACGTGCTGTCGGCTATTGGATAGATAATTCCCATATCTAACCACTTGATTATCTCTTTCTTTACGACCTCCTTCATTGCAGGGTTGATTCTACGTTGATGTTCGATCGATCCTTTCTAATTGTCCTTGAGACGAATCCTATGCATCCAATATGCAGGGTTGATTCCTCTAATGTCTGCGAGCATCCAGCCAATTACTTTTACATACTTTCTTAGGATGTTCAGCAGCGCATTTTCTCAATCTTCATTAAGTGTAGAGGAAATAATAACTGGTAACTTTTCATTATGCCCCAGAAACGCATACTTCAGGTGGTTTGGAAGGGTCTTCAGTTCTATTGTTGGTGATTGTTTCAAGGATGGTTTTGTTGTTTTTCTTTCTTCACTCGCTGTCAGCTTGTCTTCTTTGGATGCAATCATCTCATCTTCTTTGGTTGTTTTTTTTGTGATCGCATTACAGGCTGTTATGGATGCGGTCGTATCCTCATCTTCATTTTCATCTTCAGACTTTTCTTCTTCATTCAAACTCGGTTCATCATCGGATTCATTGAGGTCTTCTTCTTCAGGATATTTCATGGCTCGGATAATGCCAAACCTAAGCTTTTGTCCATTCATGCCCAGTATGATCTCTCTTTTGTACACATCAATCTGAGTGCGACCAGTGGATAAAAATGGTCGTCCTAGTATGATGGGTACATCATTGTTCGCTTCCTAGTCCAGGATGATGAAGTTTACTGGTAATATAAATTTGTCAATAGTAACTAAAACATCCTTCACCTTCCCTTCTGGATGCACAAGGGATCTATCAGCTAATTGGAGAGTCACCGTTGTAGGCGTCAACTGCCCTACATTCAGTCGCTTAAAGATTGAAAGGGGCATTAAGTTGACGTTGGCCCCGAGATTGCAAAGCGCTTGACCAATGTATAACCCTCCAATTGAGCAGGGTATGGTGAAACTTCCAGGGTCGCACATTTTCGGTGGAATTATAGATTTTGAAATTTGCATGCCACTGTTGCAAACTTACCAATGCTTCTCTTCTTTGTCACCATGACCTTCAGAAACTTTGCATACGTGGGCATTTGTTCAATCGCTTCAGTGAATGGAATGTTAATATGTAACTGTTTCAGCATGTCCATGAAGCGTTGATACTGTACCTCATCATTTTTCTTCTTTTTGAGTCTCTAGGGGAATGGTGGCAGTTGTATGTTCACGGTTCTCTGTTCTTTCGGCTTCGAGGTGGACACATTCTCCAGTTCCATCGCCTCCTTTTCTTCTATTTCTTCCTGAGTCAACGGGATCTGAGGTTCCATTGCAATTGGAGTGGTCCGACTAGGCTCCTTCTTTTCCTTCGCCACAGTCTTTCTGCTCTGCAACGTCATAACTTGACATTGCTCTTTTCCCACAGGAGCTTTTTTGAACTCGAAAATGCCCCCTACGTTCTATTCTTGAGTTCGCCCGCAATTTGTCCTATCTGAATTTCCAGATTGCGGATAAACATCGCTTGGTTCTGAAGCACTCTTTCATTCTTTTCAATATATTACTTCAATAAACTCTCAAAAGATGAAGATTGTGACGCCTATGAACGGCTGGCTTGATTTTGCGTTTGACCATTAGGTCGCGGGAAAAATCCTTGTGGCCCTTCTTTTTGCGCCACTGATTGAAAATTCTGTTGTTGATTTTTCCACGCGAAGTTAGGGTGGTTCTTCCACCCGGGGTTGTACGTATTGAAAAACGGATTATTTTTCACAAAATAGACTGACTGTGGGTTCCTTGGTCATTCCTCCACTGAATGGTCTTCACCGTAAGTGGCACAACTTGTGGTCGTCTGGTTGATTGCGTTGACTTGCCCACTATGCATTCCTAGGCTACTGATTGCAATTCCTTGTATCAAATTTATCATCGCAGTCATTTGGTTTTCAAGGGATGCGATGGCCCCATTATTCACGTCACTATCTTTGATTCTTAATCTTTGATTACTTTCTCTCAAGTCTTCACGATTTTTAGAAATGCGATCAAGTATATTCTTGGCCTCATCGTAAGTTTTATCAAGCAAACCTCCAGCTGCTACCGCATTGGTAGCCGTCTGCGATGCAGGGTTCAGTCTGTGGTAGAAAATTTCGATCTGTAAGCAATCTGGTAAGCCATTATGCAGGCAATCTCTTATCAGCCTCTTAAATTCGCCCAGGCATCACTGAGCAATTCGTCAATATCCTATTCAAACTTGGTGATCAACTTCCTCCTTCTGGCGTTCTCCGTTGAAAGGAAGTACTTCTTTATGAACTTCTCCACTACCTGTTCCCAAGATGTAATCTCCCCTGGTTCGAGAGAATAAGCCCATTTTTGTGCCTGGTCACACAATAAAAAAGAAAACAATGTTAATCGAACCTCCTCAGGGGAAATGTTAGGGAACACAAATGTGTTACAGATCTCAATGAAACTCTGGAGGTGGGTGTGCGAATCCTCGCCACACCTACCACCAAACTGCCCAGCAGTTTGGATCATCTGTAGCATCACCGGTTTCATTTCGAACCTCGATTCGTCAAGAGCTAGCCTCATGATTCCTAGTGAGAAATCATAGAGGTTGGGCAATGCATAGTCCCAGATAGACTTATTGTGGTCGTTCGCCAAGGGATGGAATTCGCCATGATATTATTTGCATTTGGTGCTCTATCTTCTGGTTACTCTGCTATGTTTGGATCTTTCTCTTGTTGTTGTTGTTGGCGTCTATTTTTTCTTCTTCTTCGAAAAGTTCTCTCGATCTCTAGGTTGTAATCGGGCTCAGGATTTTGTCCTTTGCTCATACAGCGCCTGCTTGTTCCCTTACCTAAGGAAAAGCAATGCATAGAGACGGAGAGTCTGCAAAGAAAATAAAAAAGTTACCGTTAGCACAATGTATTATCGTAGTCCCCAACAATGGTACCAAAAACTTGATGCCTGGTTAATGCGATGAAATAATGGTGTAGAATGCGATGGTGGAATATGCGTTGTGCATGCAAGTTTTCTCAGTAAGATCCAAATATAAATCCTACTGAGTTGTCTGGTAAGCCCAGGGTCGAACACATGGACTAAGGAAACAGTATGCGATGGTAATTTTCGATTACCTTGGGGTAACAAATAAATCAATGCGTTGGTTGGTCTATTGTTTGAAGTATAAAGTTTATGCGACGGAGTTGAGAATAGAGTTAATAATACGAAAGATGCAATGAGTATGCGGGGGAACGGGTTGAGAAGGGATTTAGCTAACACTTCCTAAGAATGCGTTAATGTTATGCGATCATGCTATATACATACAACAACAATTCATCTCTTAATGCAAATGCTATGGCTTCTAGTTTTAGAACGCATGCGATGTATGTGATGATGTCTATAGGACCTACGTCTAAGCCTCTATTCTTGTCTATGCGATGACGAATGACACACACATACATAAGGCGACCACATACTACCATAACCTATCTCTAGGGTACATGCGATGCATGTTGGCAAACAGAACTTATCTCTAAGTCTCTATCTCTTGCTTATGCAGATCTAATCTTGCTTTCTCAAGTCTAGATTCTAACCTAGCTCTCTCAAGTCTTAGGTTCTTTCTTTAGACTCTCTCTCGAGTAGCTCTAAAGGGGTGAGGACGCAATATAAGACAAGATGATCGCATGCAATGAAGATCCTAGGTCATGTTAGCTAAGTACTTCTCAACCCATTCGAAAGTTTAGTTACTCATGCGTATTGTAAAGAGAGTGAACAGATGTAAAAATGCAAGTTCCATTCTATATATGAAATTAAAATACAGAATGAAAATGTGAAATACAGATAAAGAGTCTGGTAGCAATTTCTTGCTTCCCAAGGCTTTTACACTATTCTTCTCTACTCTGCTCAAAAGATATTCTTGCTCTCGCAAGAGTCAGCCCTCTCTCTGCTTTCCACACTCCCTGGCACTCTCTCGAGCTGACCAGAATGATTTTCCAGTATCTTTTCCCTTCTCTCGCTTTCGCCTTCTAAGTATAAGAAAACTAAGAATAGAGGCTATCTATCTTCTATATGGTGAACTCTCCGAACTACGCGAATTCCTTCAACGAAGGCGGCCTTCGATATTTATAAAGCTTCAGGATGAAGAGCTTTTTCTCTCAAATGATTGCACTGATGAGATGTCATTAATTCTCTATCTGATGCCCGAATATTTGTCACCGAATACATAAGTGTAGTTGCTATAGTGTGTCGTTAACGACTTGTCAACTTAATTCGGAATCGACCGTCATCAGCTTTCTGTCCCATCGTGATTTATTAAGCTTTTTCCTTGATGCGCCGACTCTATGCGGCCACCTTTTTTAGCAGATTTTCGCGAACGCAAACGATCGCATAACCTAGCGGTCGCAAACGATCACTTTCTATTGTGCTGACAACATGACATGTAGCAACTTCTTGTACTTCATTTGAACAATCGTTGTGGAAGTTATTTGGGAGGAAGTCTGCCAACGTTATTGAACGTCGAGGTTGAGAAAAATTCTTGTCTTCTTCCTGCACGAGCTTGGAATTCCATACCTTCTTTTTCCCTTCTTTTTCTGAGTCTTGCTCCCTCTTATATACCTTTGATAGAAGTGCAACTCTTTTGGGTAGAACTTGACTTTCTTTTCTTTCGAGAGTCACGAGGATCCATCCCTCACCATCATCGTCGTTGTCAACATGCTCATCTTTGTTATTAGAATCTGTCATCGGGATCACTTGTTAAAACCGAACAACTATAGGTTCGAAAGTCCCAAACTAGACCAAACTTTCTCTTTCATCATAAAGCACAGTTGATGTTGGAACATCTGAAGTCATTGCGACTACGGTGTGGTTATTTTAAGCCACTTCATCTCGATCCAACTTAATCTTTTTCTCACGAGCCAACTTTAGAATTAACTCCTTTAGCACATAACACTTTTCCACTAGGTGGCTAACGACTTAGTGATACTTACATTAGATAGAATTGTCTACTTTTCCTGCTTGCTCTTGTTGCTTGCACTTTGGCAGTTAAATGAGTTGTTTCTCTAACAGTTGCTCTAACACGTCTGCAACATCAGAATCAAGCAACGGATAAACCTTTTCCTACCTTTATTTAAGAATTGGGTGAAGTTTCTCGCCCTCATTGTATTTTCTTTCAAATTTTATTTTTTTCTCCTTTAGAGGAAAATTTCATTGGGGTTGCATGAACGACCATAGATTATTTGGTGGCACCATTCATGATCTTTTCAGTATGCTTCGTTTCATCCTTATTTTTCTGACCTTAAGAACCAAAAATTCCTTAGTTTCCCTATTGGCAATGCTCAACTCCATGTCACGGGTGTGAGTCACTAGCTCTTCGAATCTACAAGGCTTTATCCCTTGCAGAATGTAAAGAAGTTACCAGTGCATCTCTTGGGTGCACATATCCACTGCAAATAATTCAGTGAGTCTATTTTTACAGTCCAAACTCAGAGCTCTCCATCGATAGATGTAGTCGATGACTGACTCTCCATTTTGTTGCTTGGTATTTTTCATCTCTATCATACTAACGGCACACCTTGTGTTGTAGAAGAAATTCATGAACTCTCTTTTCAGCTGCTCCTAGTTGTCAATCATTTCTGGCTCTAGATCAGTATACCAATCGAAAACATTTCCTTTCAATGTTCAGAAAAACTACTTGACTGGCAGGTCTCCTTTGGTCCCTATATTTTTATGAGTTTCAATGAAGTGAGCAACATGTTGTTTTGGAATAACCTTTCCATTGAACTGCTATAACTTTGATGGTTGGTAACCAGTTGGCATTTTGAGGTTGTCAATTCTCTTGGTGTATGACTTGGAATACATAAAAGAAGATTGCAAAGGTCCTCCGTAGTGAGTCCTTGTAGTTTGTAATAATATCTTGCAGTTGTTGAACTAACAGGGAGTTGACAAAGGTAGATTGTTATGGCTAATTTTCCTGCATGACAGTCTTTCCTTTGTCATTAGCTTTGGTAGCTGGAGCTTGACTCGTCTCAATAGTTTCTCAAGCCTAAATTTGATCTCTTAAGGTGGCGATTTCATTATTTCGATTCTCTACAGCTTTCATTAAGAGATTTATCTTCTTCTTCATCCTGCCATGGCCAACTCAACCGTTATATCAGCCATTATGGCAGACATTACATCAAAGTGTGATTCTTTCTTCGATCAATCAGAAGTAGGTATAGAGTCATCAAACAAAGGATTTTCTTTGATGAAGATCCTGCCTTTAGAAACTTCTATCAACTATTCCCAGATTTTCTCTGCGATAATAGAGGATTGTTCTTGCTCATGCAGGATCCCCTTTGAGTGACTTCGAGTGTTAGGTTTCGTATAGGATCCGCTTGTAGTAGTTTCTTTGGGTGCAGCTTTCTTTGGCATCATTAGTTTGTTTGAATGTTGAGAAGGAGATGAGAGGTAGAAATGATCCCACCGAGCTTGCCAATTTGTCTACACAAGATTTTCGGAGAAACTTAATTCGTGGAGTTGAACTTGTATTTGTACTGATTTGATCGTTGTGGTTCGATCTCTAGTACTTAATCCTCTGATTCACTCTCAGTTGAATGCGTATGCTTGACTTGGGGAAACGGATTGCGTGATGTTCTTGAAGTTGAAGTCTTGGGAGAATCTTTAGCTCTTCAGAACTTAAGCTTCAAGGAGTAGTTCATCCCTCAGATGTCAAGGAGTCTTCTGATTGTAAAGAATTCTCTCTAGGCTCTCTAGAGTATAGAATTGCTAACCCCCTACAAATGAAGAGAGATCTCCTCTATTTATAGAGTTCTCTAGTAGGCTTTGCGGGCTTGGGCTTGGTTGGTTGACCTGGCCCTTGGACCCAATTATTTGGATTTGGGTCTTTGGCATTTAGAATAAATTAAGCCTATTTTTTTTGCTCAATCGGATTTTAACCCAAATAATAATATCAAATTGAACCAAATTAATTTTATTCAATCCAATATCCATGATGAAAACACATAGCATCATCGAAATTTGTAAATTTATGTTTTTAATTTCAATTTGGGACACATGTCACCCTTTAATTGATCCCAAATTTAATTATTTGTAATCGCGTAATTAATTTTGTAAATTACGTGACGATTTGTAATTGGTCCAAAATTTCTTGTTCAACAATATGATTGATATCTAATTACCATATGTTTGTTATTCGATTGTTATCTGATTACTATTTCATATTTATTTCTAATTCATTATCTATTTTTTTAGGTTGTTGAAAATAGAATGCAAACAAGGAAATCTTCATAAAATAAGCCTATAGTGAGGAATGAACAACCAAAAAGAAAATTAAAACCCACCCCTAACACGGTTGATTTGGAAATGGCAAAAAAACACAAATCTTCAAAAAAAAAAAGGCACGAAATACATTTATTGAAACACCTAGTTTTGACTTTAAAAATTTTACAATTGAAATGAGATGTTTTTCTTTTGGAAGATTTTTTACTTTGATGTTAGACTTTATGTTTTTTATTAATAACATGCTGAATAATGTTGTATATAATTTTATCTTATATTTTATGTTAAACTTTCATATTAGCACGATGTATTTTTTTTTATAAAGCCACCGATAATGAAAAGTTATTACCAAAATTTTGTATATTGTTATGTATTATTGTTATATCAATAAGGTAGTAATCACATGATAATCAAATAGAAATCACAAAATACTTCATCTTTAATGAAAATCACATGACAATCAAACAGAAATCAAATAGCAATAAAATACTAATCAAATAGCAATCACATAACAATCACATGACAATCAAATACAAATCATAAAGTACTTAATATCTAATGAAAATCACATGGAAATCAAATAGCAATCAGATAACAATCACATGGAAATCAGATAGAAATCAGACACAAATCAGGTAGAAATCAGATATCAGTCATATAACCATATTTGATTCTTTATACTTAGACAATTCACTCGCGCTTCTATTTCCCAATTTGATGGCCTTCTAATTACCATATGATTAACTTCTATTTTTTGTCAATAGTTTCTCCTAGCCTTCTAATTGTAATCTGATTACCTTTTACTTTTTGGCCAATTACTTGGTAGTTTCTGATTGTTATTTGATTATATTCTATGTTCTGTCGATTAGTTTAAAAATTGAGAGAAGAGACCATTAAAATTGAGAGAATAGACAATTTTTTTTAAAAAAATAAAATAAAATAAAACAATAACAACAATAGTAATTTGAGATTCGATTTAAGTCAAGAAGAAACTTCATAATAAGGAATATCTTTTTTCCATCTGATTGCCATAATTAGTCGTTTTTTATATTATCAGTTGGTTGCCTGCTGATTATTATCTAATTACCATATTATTATTATACATGATTACTGTCTTATAATTATTGCTAAATAATACACAAAAAAAAAAAAATAACTACTAAAACAATACACCATTGTACTCACAAGAAAATAAATAATAAAGATATCTTTGATGTCCACAATTTGATTGTTCAAACATGTGTAAATTTACATATTCTTCTTTTGTGATCAACATGCTTATAATGGTTACACTTTGCGTGCTTTGTCAATTCAACAATTTAAGGAACCCTTTGCTTCTTGTCCTTTAACTCTACAGTACTTATACAATATTAGATAGGAGTCAATAGCAATCACATTAATATAACTCACATTTATATATAAGTATATAATACTAAAGATGATAATCAAATAGAAATTAAATAACAATCAGATAACAATCTTATGACAATCAAATAGCAATAAGATGACAGTCATATAACAATCACGACGTAAGATACAATACTCAATCTCTAACCAAAATATGAACTAAGAAAAGCTAAATTAGACCCCTATTGATGAACCTACACTTCACAATCTCTTCAAATCCTAACAAAATCACCTCATGGAAGAGGAAGAAGAAGAAGAAGGAAAAAAAAAAAGAAAAGAAAAAAAAAAGAGGAAAGCACAATCATCCTTCTGAAATAATATTCTTTTAGGAAAAACTTTGATGTAAAAATAATTACCATCTTGCTCTTCTTCAAATCATTAAAATCATTGCTCTCATCATCAACGGGTTTCTTAATAAGATATTAAGCAATTTAGTTATCTATGGGTCTTAACAAAATAGTAGTGGGAAAATAAGTAAATTGTACCAATTCTTCCTATCGTGAACATCATCAGAATGACCATGACCATAATCTGGGACCCGATTTACAATATCCCTCAAAAAATTAAAAAAAAAATACTGTAGCTTTATACACAACGCTTTCTGTAATAGAAGTTGAGAAATAATGTTAAGGCAAATTGATAACCAAAAACGTAACAATCAAGTTCGATGAAACAAATAAGAAAGGGGAAATAGAGTGAATACCAGTTAAGCTCGTAGGTCACCCAATGAATTAATCAGTTAGATGCTAAAGGTAATTTCAAAACAATAATTAAACCACAATAAACATTGTCACACCCTCTCCTAGATTACATCTCTTACCTAAAAGGAGGCGTAAAGACAACAGATATCACTCTTTCATGATACCTATTGCCCATTCTTACTAGTCTCCTTTAAATCAATTAATATTGCAGCGAAAAAAATTAGTGAAATGTTAATTATCTACCGTGCGTGTAGGTAAATTTGTAAAAAAGCTTCATTCAAGATGGAGGTTTGTGTAGTAACCTCATGTTATGGTATTATAAGTTGAAATAGACTTATAGAATTATGATTCCACTCACTGGGCTTCAAAAGCTCATGTTTTATCTTCATGTTTTTCTGGCAGATACAGAAGAGTCCAGGTTGCAGGAAGTGGTCGAGGTCTGCTGCGAGATAGAATAATTACTTGAATAAAATTTGTAATCGGGATGGCACTAGAAAAAGTAATATTTGTTGTCTTCACGCCTCCTTTTAGGTAAGAGATATAATCTGGGAAAGGGTGTGACAAATATAAATTTTTCGAGTTTAAATGCACGACTGTCACAAAATTTTAAAAGAAAAAAAAGGTCAGTTAAAATATATTCTTACAGGTGTAATGAGTTCATTGTCTTTGCTCCTCTTTGTAGAGTTATCTCATACGTAAGATCACAGAAGTATTGCAGGAATAGTTCCAATGCTTTAGCTGGTATTAATGTTGAAGTTGAAAAAACATTAGCAATCATATATTTTTTATGATGGAATACACAAACATGCAACGGAAGCAAACATAATCAATAAGCACTCTAATTACATTTAATTTGAGTTCTAAAGCATGTTATTTCATAAATTTAAAAGAGGGTTTCAAGAAGAACATACCTTTGATGATTTCTCCCAAATCCAAGCTGCTCTTCACTCCAAATCAACTCCAAATTGACAGTGAACCACCAAGAGATCTTCTCTACTATTCTCAGTCTTAAATTTGAGTGGTGGAACTCGAATTTGAGTGAATTTGGTGAAGGATATTGAGGGTTCTTATGAAGAAGAAGATGAAGTAGCAAAAACTCTTTTCAGCTAAAGCATCATCGAGATCTTCACTAAAATTGAGAGTTTTATATTTCTTCAGCATGCAAGCATTCATCAACCATCAAAGACTAGCACCTACTTCTCAATTCAAATGGGATCATGTAGCTACTCAAGGTGTTTTGTGGGCAAAACCCATATCATCAGTTTTTCCAATTTTTTCATTTCAATAGTTAATTAATTCAAAATTAATCAAAAATTGATTTAATTAATTCATAATTATCAAATATCGAAATTCAATTTCTTAAATTAAATTTAAAAGTTGAAAATTAATTTGAATTTTAATTAATTAAACATATTTAATTAATTAATTAATTTAATATCAAAATATCAAATTAATCACACATTAAAATTACATGACTCTAATTTCTGTAATTGATATTTAAATCAATATTTAAATATCATAAACTCTCCAATTTCGTTTAATTTCAATAAATTAAACGTTAAATTATTATATTAAATATTATTTATACAAACCCTAATTTGAATTTGAACTTATCCAAATTCAAACCCTAATTTCAATTTGAACATTTCAAATTGATATCATTCCAAATTCACTCAATTTAATAATTCAAGGTGTTCATGTTTTACGAGCTAGTAGAGGGACCTTATGAACCTGCTCCAACGATTAAGATTAATTGGCTAAAACTCTTTAAACCAAATTAATCAGTATTTGTTAATTATCAAGTTATACCATTATAGCTCAATAATTGCACTCTCCTCACTGTAGATATATATGTATCCATATGATTTAACCATAACTAGTAAGTCAACCCTTCATAGGTTGTTTGTAATAACGACAGGATCAATATGTTGTTTTACCCCCGATATTACGTCTTGTTCCTTAAGTTCCTACTGATTCTCTAATGAACAATTGGTTTGTGATTCAGTCACTAAACCAGATCCCTTTCAGGCCCGTGAGAGGGTGGGACCTCTTGTTCAAGATCTGGATTTAGTACTTAAGAGAACAACCTTTCTCCTATCCCTAAATCGGGTAGGCATAAATTTTTTCTTGCATCCTATGTCTCCAGCTATCTACCCGGTCTTGCCCCTAAAATGAGAGGCTTATTAAATCGGCATTGTTGAGCCAACCCTCACCCATGCAAATCTAAGAATAATTTCGAATAAGTAGGAGTTCATAGTTAGGTCAGGATTAAGATCGAGTTACCTAGGTCATCTAAGCGAAATAGTCAGTCTTATATAGTAAACAGCGTTATAAAGTAAGAGTTATTAATTCCTTGGTCCGATCTTATGCAAACTCATTGCATAGGACACCCCTACTCCTCATGTCATTACATAAACGAATCTAGATCACTTCGTTTGTAGTATCTTTACAACAACTTGTAACAGCTACAGAGTAGGCCGCATCCAATAGTGTTACCAGAATAAGGTACCCAATCTTAATCATGTATTATAGACCGTTTTGGCTATTTACTCGAACTTGATCCATCTCTATGTCTCTACATAAAGTTCAAGTATTCATATAATAGTCATGGATCTTAGTTTATTGGATTTAGACTTTATGAATGCAATTAATAGATTCAATACTTTATTAAAGAAATGTTGAATAACATCTTTTATTTGATAATAGAATATGTTTAATTTTTACAAACTACTAGTTTTAGGATATAAGACCCAACATCTTAAATGAACGACAAACTAATCCAAGATCCTCCCAAGCGCCTTCGCATGAGTTTCTCCCATAATCCCACAATTTAGTTTCTGCTGAAGGAGTAAAGCAGTCTAAACGGTTTTTGGTGGCCCAATCATCCACAAAAGGAAACACAAAAACCCTTCATATTAGTAAATAGAGTAATACATAGAAATGTTCCGATGATTCGATCAAGGGGGCGGCTTGTTTCTTGCACTATTGGATTAGAGAATAGGGAGAGTATGAATTGCGCAAGGGAACCACGAGTGGATGAAAATGGAGGATTGAAAATGCTAGAGGTGAAGATGAGTGGTTGTAGTACACATTGACAGATAATTTTGGAATTTGAAAAAGTTTAAAATTAGATTCCTGTTAAAAAATCATTAACGTGATTTTAGTTTTCAAGATATTGCTAAATTTGTAAATTTTCAAAAATGGGAGACAGTTACTAAATCCTATTTTTAATTTGATACCTATTGCAATTTCTCTAAACTCTAATGTTATATTAAGAATAAAACATGACTAACAAATATTATTTTGTTTCTCATCGAAAAAGCATTTAAAACTTGTGTAACACAAAATCAATTGAAATAAAATAATATATCATTTCATGACGTAACAAATACATCATGGAAGGAGTATGTAATAGTACGAGAAATTGTTGCATTGGCTTGAACCCAACTAATCAAATATGGTATAGTTCAATTGACAACAAAACTTACACTATCAACTTGACATTAAAGTTCGATTATCCCATTAGACAAAAAAAGACAAGGAAAACTTAAGGCCCACCAAGGGCAAACTAGGAAAGATAAATGGGGAATGTGTGGGGCACATGTTTTGTTAAAATTCTAACTGAAATCAAAATTTGCCAGAACTCCAAAATAAACCTCAAATATTGCTATATACTCCAATTTCTCACAAAAAAACAAAAATAAAAGAATAAAAACAAAAGAACAAAAAAAAAGGATTGACTAGATAAATAGCAATATTTAAGTTTTCATTTGGATAAATAGAAAAAACTTTTAAAATTGTAAAAATAGCAAATGGAATATAAAATTAAAAAATAATGATCAACAATTGTCAAAAGTACCCCCAATGGAATTCTAAAGGTCTGAGGTTTCAAAACTGTTTGAAAACAACAAATACACTCTACCTACAACTATTACACACTAAACAATGCATTCTGACAAAGTGTCTAATCCACTCTCACACCTCACACAGTAATCAATGAATTTCAAAAACTCAATTCATTTAAATCAAGACCCCAACCAAAAGCTCAACCAAACATTTTTCCCTAAAAATCGTTCAACTCAAGACGTAGGTGTGAGGGTTCTCGAAAACTTCAAAAATTGTTCGACGAAAGAAAGATTTCTCTTCAAAAAATCGTTCAAGAGAAGAAATACCTTCTCAACAGCTTCAAGTGCTTGACCTTCGACATTGAAGCCCCTTCTCAACAGCTTCATGCGGAAGTTTCAAGGAATTTTGCACAACATCGAATATTTCTCCACAGGTATTGAATCTTAACACTTGCTTCTAGTCCTTTTAAGCCCTCCTTTACTGATTCCCACACTTTCGACACTGAAGCCCCTTCTTTACTCATTTGAGTAAGGGAGGAAGGTCAAGTTTGGAATCTGCTTAAATTTTCTAATTTTGTATAGCATTGCGATTCCCAAACTTT
The DNA here is from genome assembly GCF_027475165.1 of Benincasa hispida. Taxonomy (NCBI): domain Eukaryota; kingdom Viridiplantae; phylum Streptophyta; class Magnoliopsida; order Cucurbitales; family Cucurbitaceae; genus Benincasa; species Benincasa hispida. The sequence goes on from NC_143481.1 coordinate 22,981,363, forward strand.
TTTCTAATCCATGCATTGCAATCTAGTCTAACTCTTGTTTGCACGTTGAAGAGATGAAAAAAAATGCTAAACAAAACTATTTATATATAATATATAAATATTCCATTATTTTTCAAAAATAAACAAAGATTTAACATTGGTTTTTAGATATGAAAATGTAGTTTTATTGTTAAATATTTAGATTCAAATCTTTTGGGCCATAAAATAGCGTCGTCTTTTTAGGACTTGTAAACAGAAACGATTAACGAAATAAAATCTCGCCCTTTGGTTGTTTGTGTAAAACTGATAAGTCTACAATTAATCAAACATTTCAAGTTATGGAAAAAGAGAAAGTCGAAGGAAGAAGCAGAGCCAACGAAAGATTAAGAGCTGCTATAATTGGTGGAGAAAAACAAACAACCAAAGAGCCAATAGTTCTCAACAATGATGACGAGGTATGTTTTAGTTTTTATTTTCAAGTAGTTGTGAACACCAAATTTTGATCATGTATGAAAATAGGGGAAAACGGAGATAATGGCAGGGGGATCAAACATAAGACGCACAATTCCAATAACTAGCAGCAAATGTAAGCGGGATGCTTCTACACTAGAGGTCAAAGTTCAAGCAAACAAACCGAGGATAACGAGCAAGGTCAGGATTATTTGATTCAACAAGAAATGTTAAGGGTTGAAGATCTTATAGATCTAAATTGCGATGCAGGTTGTGAAAAAAAATGACAAAAACAAAAAAAAAAGAAAGGGAGAAAGGACGTAGTAGAAGAAGAGCAGTAGGAACTACATGAGGGAAAGGTATGATAATGTAGATTTTATGGAATCATCTATTAATTACAGTGTATTTGTTAAAGTATGTACATAATATAATTAATAAATAATGAAACAGGATGAACAAGATAGTAATGAGTATGAAGAGGAAGAAGGGAATCTTGAAGAGACATGTGAAAACGTGCAAGATGAAAGCAAAGACAATGAATAAAAGAAGTCACAAAGTCATAGGGAAACAACACTATCAGAAAAAAGGTCATCCAGTGGACAATCAGATAAGAGGATAGAAACAAAGAAAAGAAAAAAGGCAATCATCTATGGAATGAATATATATGAGGTATTTTTACTTAATATTTACTGATAAGTAAATATCAAGTAATAACTAGGTCAAATAAAGGAAAAGGCAAAGTAACAACATACCAAAAGGGAAAATCAATCGAATTGATAGATACACATGATGTATTTTTACTTAAATACTCTGTAATTATATTTACTATTAGCATATTATTAAGTTTGTGTTTATGGTTTATTTCAAATGTGTTAGGACTGTTTGTATCTAATGGATAGTGCAAGGAGAAATGAACCACTGAAAACAAACTTGCAAACAAAGATTTCTGTAATTGATAAACTCAAGGAGAATTTAAATGAAGAGTTACAGTAGAAATTTAGATAAACTATTTTTGGACATTTCCTTTATTTTTCCATTACAAATCAATCTTTCCAATTATTGTTACACCTAATACAAAGATAGTGTAAACCAAAGTCATCATCCCAGTTGAATTTCTTTATAGGGGGTCGAGTACTGAAATTTGGTTTGAGAGAATTTGCACTAATAACTGGTCTAAATTGTGGTGAATTGCCAATAATTGATAAAAGTGGGATAAAATGAGGAAGTAATATAAGAAAAATGTACTTTGAGGATATGAAGGCTGTGACTAGATAATTCCTTAACATAACTTTTAATGTTAGCAAGGCAGGATGTGAAAGTGACAAGATAAAAATAGCGAAGCATTTCTTGGAAAGTTTTCTTCTCCCAAAACAAGATTCAATGAATGTGAATATAGACCACATCTTGATGGTCGATGACGATGACCTCTTTGATAACTACCCATGGGGAAAGGTTGCTTTTAATGTACTTGTTGATGTTATGCATAGAGCAATACACAGCAAGGGTAAATCAGGAATATCAATGGGGGGATTTATATTCCCAATTTAGCATGGGCTTACAAGGTCATACTGATGATAAAAATTTGGGAACGCATATTATGATGCATGTCTTAGGCTATGCGTTTATTCTCATGCGTCGGTGGTCATACGTTGGAATGGAAAGTATGCGTTAATCTCGTATACAATGACCATGCGTTCCTATCACAAGTTTTCTTGCTCTTTCGTCAAGTATTACGAGATCGCAAGTTTCTCGGGTGATCCGAGGTCGAACTCAAGGACTTGTAGCTAAATGTTATGCGGTAGTGTGTTTGCAGCGAAGAATAAAAGAATGTTGAGGTTATAGGCTATGCACTACTCCTACTCCTAACTAACAGATTAAGCAGTGGAAGTATGACTGTGAGAGATGGAGACACGGTAACTGTTGATGCATAGTAGAATGCATGGAAAAATAGATAAACTGGCGAGGATGTCTTTACTACAACACTAAGCTTGACCGCAAGGGTAACCCCAGCCAACGCAAGTTATGCGATCATGCTATACACACTTGACGAAGACGCATGCGATGTATATGCGATAGTGTCGAGAGGTCTTATTTCTAAGTCTCTAGTCCTGTTCACGTGCTCTCACACATAAGCAAAATGACTGCATACCACCATATCCTACTTAAAGGGTGCATACTCTGTGTAGTAGCAAATAGAGCTTATTTCTAAGTCCTCATTCTTACCTATGCAATCCAATCTACTCTCCCGAGTCTAGATTTGGTTTTTAGACTACTCTTCCAAGTATGTCTAAATGATGAAAGAAGCGCTCATAAGACAAGGTAATCAAATAAAACATAGTTGACGTAAGATTATTCCTATCTTTAGTGAACACTCGCTTACTTTGTTTAATGCGATCAACTACTTACCCTCCGGGCAGTCGGTTGCTGTTGTTTAATGCGATCAACTACTTACCCTCTGGGTAGTTGGTTGCTGTTGATTCTACTCATAGACAAGCATTGCTATAGCTTCACACTAAGGAAATAGGATTTTCTCACAACACTCGCGCAATGCACACCTCTCGGTGGTTTCTTATATGCTTCATATGTCTATGCCGCATGATTAAGTAATGTGATACTCTAGCAGTCTTACTCAGTGATGCAATGAAAGTAAAGGATGCTAAGTAAATGAAGATGGAGATGGAATGAAAGGAAAATATATAAATGCATTGATCACAAAATGTATTAATCTCTTAAGCCACAACGTAATACAATACAAGGATAGAAGAGAAATGGAGGGCCAGATAGAAGCAATGTCTTGCTTTCATCAGATGTATGTCAAGGCTACCAGTGGTGTCATGGATGGGCAGTGGAGTAGAATCTCTCGAGCTCTAACTCCAGCGAAGGCTCCGGTCGTCACTCGGAATGGATGAAGGAATGAAGAACTCTCAAGAATATCTTCTCACGCTTTTGTCTGGATCACAAGGATCTGCCCGAAGGCAAAAGCTCGTAAGTCCTTCAGGTAGGTGACCTTGGATCCTTTTAAGTTCTGCTCTACGTCTTCTATTTATAAAGCTTATCACCGACAACATTAATGGTCCTTCTCTGAAATTCTGCAGCTAATGGCATGTGGACATGATAGATCTGCTCTGAATCCCTGCTGCCAACGGCGTGGTAGGTGAAATGTCAACATCACCTTTTGATAATCCTAGTGTATGCATTCATGCTTGAATTCTACCAACCTTGCGTTCATCCCTCTATTATGGTTATTACTCTATAGCTGTAATCTCCCTGCGATGACCGCATTCGCTTGATAGCCGCAACACCCATACAATTGACGTATGCGATCACCACATGCGATCGTCTCCGCGATAGCCTGGCTTCCGTGCATGTGATCGATTCCTGCGTTTGCTACAAAATAAACAATTGAACGCATAATAATGCATAATAGTGGGTTAGCCGAGATTCTTGATGTCGATGGACGCAAGCTCATTTTCTCACAAATTCTTAGTATAATCGCCGCATATTCTACTTATCAGCCCTCATAATTCTAAATAAAAGGCTTATAATGACGTACATTTCTGCCCGTCATCACATACCCACTTTAAGCTCGTCACAAAATTTATTTTCCAAGAAGGTTTCTAACAATGTTCAAAGGATAGTAAATTGGGTTGCAAATAGCCAACTCAAATAGAAAGATCTCAAGCTAAGAGTATTTGATTCAAAAGAGATATAAATATCTATATAAACAAAATAGACATACAGTCTTAAATTCTAAACTATAAATTAACATCTTATTTCCTTGTTTACTTGACAGCTTGAAATTCGTTCATTACTTGAAAACCCACAGGAAATGACTATACCATATTTTGCTCCATTCATTGAGGAGGAAAAAAGGGTGCTACAAGAGGTCAAAGAAGAAATGAGAAGATATTGGTCGAGAGAGAGTGGTTGAACTATCCTTGAATAGAGGACTTGGTTTAACATCTGACAAAGATAAAATGAAGGAAAAGTTTGAAGGAATAGAGAAAATACAATAATTAATGAACACAAGGATGGATGAAAACATTGATGCCATGAAGATTAATCAGCAAAGTTTGACGAAGAAGATAGATAACTTAGTGGAATCGTTAAACAAATGATTGACTACATGAAGACTACACAGGTTGTTCAATCACACACATCGACAAGCAATCTGTTTATGATATGTAAACTACCTACACTGTATTTATTGTATTTCATAGTACAACCCTATTATGAATTATTTGGAAGCAGCCTGCATCCCAGTTCAAAAAGGAGCTAGATGGTATTGAAAAAGAACAAGAAGAGAAAGAAGAAGAGAAGGAGTTGGTTGATGCTTCTGATGCTCCCATAATAGTTCGAAGAAAAAATGACGATGAGGACGAAGAAGGCCAAGGAAACAAGGATCATGGATTGAAAATACCATCAGCAATATACAAAGAAGCATACCATGGAGATAAAAACAAGGAGTCTGAAGAAAAAAGAAGTAAAGAACCAGAGGTCAAGGTGAGTTGATATAAGCGTGTTAGAGATTATATCTTTTAACAATACATGGAAATTGACTAGCAACATTGATTGAGATAGGACATGTTAATGAAGAAATCAACAAAGTAATTCTATCAATTGATGAAAGAGAGATTTACAAGAAGCCGGAGATATCAAACAAGCGAAAGACAATAATATCGGTATATTTCTTCAAAATTGTACAAAATTTAATTATTATTTTTTAACTTCATATTAAATCAGTTATTTGGATTTTTTAACATGTTAACAGAATTGCACTCCTAAAACTTCAACAATTAAGATTCTTGAAAAGGTACAACCATTGTAGTGTAAAGGTCAACACCAACAACAACAAAAAAAAAAAAAAAAAAAAAACAAGAGGTATAATACTACAACTAATGTGGATCTTGAACTTATAATTTGTATTTATACATAAATGTTGTTTCTTTAATAACTAATAAAAGGTAAAAAAAAGTTGGACATGACTGATAAGCTGTACAACATTGATGAAGATAACCCTACTATAAGGATCATACTCAAACATGTGAGAATAATTGATCATGTAAGTTTGATCACTATTATAATTTGTCAAGTCCTAACAACAACTAATTGGTCATTAAATGTTGATAGTTAAACGTAACTAAGCAAGATTTGATCATGATGGCTAACCAAGAGGAGAAAAGAAGATCGAGGCAACAAGAACTTAGAAGGAAACTGCCAAAAGTGAATGATGCAGATCCACTAATGACAGGCGTATGGATAGATGTAGCAAGAGGGATAATATGAAAACCTCAAACCATGGATGAAAATACCCCCGGATGGCCCATCATTTGACTTGCACCTAAACCAAGCCTGAACTTGCGATGAATGAACCAAGTGATTTTGACTTTTTCTGACATTCTCGTTTTGGATTTTGAAAGTAGAATACATTTAGATTTTGTGCAGCTATTTGGGCCAATTTTATAATCTTGTTTTGGTATATGTTTTAAACTTTAGAACCTTTTAGTAGAATTGGTTCTTGCATTGAATGAAGGGAATGATTTGGATATGTTGATATAGTTTCTATTTTGGTATACAGTTTAACTATTTTGGATTTTGAATCTATAATAGATTTGGATTTGGTGCAGTTGTTTTGTACGAGTTTATTGTTAAATTTAGTATAACATAAATGTATTTGTAATATACCATGTACTCCATTATTCCCATTCATATAGGTACATGATGTAAATGACACAAAATACACTATAATTCTAAAGTCTTAATATGGGTACACTAAAATAGACCAAAATGGCACAAAATACATTATTCCCATTCATATGGATACATGATGTATTTTAAACTTATGGAACAGGTTATCTGGCCAACCCTATACTAAATAAAGTCGATAAAATGGGTTTGTTAAAGTCTCAATCGTCCAAAGGGCATATGCATAAATTATTTGTAATTTTAGGTGAATTGAACTTTTGACATTGCACATACATAAAGTTTAATAACAACAAACACACTCTAATTATAAAGCGTACAGCTCAATTTCCAATCCTCAATATCATAAATGAACAATGAATGTATCAAGTGATTTGGACTTATTATATCATTACTTTTTTAGTATACAATTTAAATATTTAGATTGATTTCATAAACACACTGTAATTCTAAAACGTTTAGCTCAATTTCCCAATATGAAAATTACAAATGACTGAACAACCAACATAAATTAGTAATATTTAACTTTCAATTCCATATACAATAATTGTTATATCATTACTGTTTTTGTATACAATTTGAATACTTTGGATTGATTTCACAAACACACTGTAATTCTAAAACGTTTAACTTAATTTTCCATTATGAATAATACAAATGACTGAACAACCAACATAAATTAGTAATATTTAACTTCCAATTCCATGTACAATCATTGTTATATCATTATTGTTTTGGTATACAATTTGAATATTTTGGATTTATTTCACAAACACACATAATTCTAAAACGTTTAGCTCAACTTTGGCCATTATGAATAATACAAAAGACTGAACGACCAACATAAATTAGGTTTAAGTATTGCAAATGACTGAACTACTAACATAAAAGTAAGATAACAAACTGTAATATCAATGCAAATAATAATTCCTTTCATAAACGCCAATAAGTTTGAACATTAAAGAACTGTTTGAAGAGGGAAACAAACTGCAAAGTAAAGAAAAACAATACTAAAAAATATAACATTATATATAAGTGCATTCAATGATGTATGGGATCTTTGCAAGACCTACAATTATGACCCTTCGTACCGCACCAACTACAGCAGACTATAGCTCTATTTTCTAAATAAGACATGATTTTTTTTTTCTTAGGCCTCCCAGCCGGACATTTAACATTAGGAGGAAAAATTGGATCATTGCCAACTGCATGAATTGCATTGAATTGTTAAACATTGTCAATAGGTCGCGTTTCCTTTCTGTATAACAAACGTAGATTAGAAACACGATAGAAATCATGTTCATATGACTGCAGTTGAAGATTCCTACAAGACAATGCAATGCATGTATGAGAGTACGGGATCATGTCTAGGTCCCAATGCATACGTGAGCAAGTACAATTCAGAATGTTAACAACAAATTGGTTGAAGTGATATGCACTTCAAATTCATACTAGTTAATGGGATATAATTGCCAAAAAAAAGAAAATAGAAAGAAGAAAGATAAAATTACAATATTTACTATTAATAATAGGCTCAATCGAATACAAATACTGTGTAAATAAAAGAACACTTACATCCAGTGATCCACTGTCACTTAAGGTTGATCGAGTAATGTTCTTTGCATACAAGGACAATTCAAAACGCTAGAAACTCCAATGACTACGACATTTGTAAAACCATTTTTTAACAAAACTACGGATAGATTCAAGGAGACCAATAACGGGTAATTCCCGTGCTTCCTTTAAAGTTGAATTCATGCATTCAAATATATTGGTTGTCATTAAGAAATATCTTTTCCTCCGACAAAATGCCCTAGTCCATTTGGATTTGCCAACATCCTCTAATTCAAGCCTAATGGACAGAGCAACCTCATCCAATTGCATCATGTAATACTCAAATTCAACAATTGTATATGCTCTTGCACACATATGGAAAGTGTCTTCAATTGGACGTGACTTATGGTTCTTAACAAGGTTCTTGTACAAATGAAATGCACAAACCCGTGTTTAGCAAAATCGTAGATAAAACTAACACCCTTGGCTATATTTTTATGACCATCCGACACAATAACATGGTCGCTAGAATCCCCAAAAATAGCTTTAAGATTACGAAAAAACTAAGACCATGATGCATCATTCTCATAATCGACAATAGCAAATGTAAGAGGTATAATCTACGAATTGCCATCAAGTGTGCAAGCAGACAATAATGTCCCCCAAAAATTTGTTCTTTAGACTAGCATCATCGACTGACATAATAGGAAAATAAAATTTTCATGCATCTATGGAAGCAGCAAGGGCCATAAAGTAATACTTAAACCTATCTTCATCATCAGATTCTTGTGTTGTATATGTTTCTGTAAGGAATAAACATTTACATTAATTATACAAGACAAAATAAACTGTATATAATTGCTTAAACTAAATATAGACAAGAAAAAATACTAGGATTGTTTTCAATCAACGCAGTTGAAAATGATGATAAAACGACATATGAGGACTCAAGAGTCTCCCTGAGGGAATCGAGGGCAACCTCACAACCTCTCCAAGCTTTATCATAACTTATATTTATACCATGTTGTCTTCACATATAGCTTACAACATCACAAGGTCGACGTGGGACTTTGTCCTTCATTTTAAAAAATGACTTTGTACACTCAACAACAATCCAAGATGTTGCTTATTGATGATTATCTTTAACAATGTCAATAGATATCAATGTATTTTCGAACCATCCACACACCACCCCCTCTATATACAGATGCACGTAGATGCCACCCACAAGACATATCCTTGCAACGAATTTCAAATGAAGTTTTGTTTGACCTAGTAGTAGTAAGTTCAAAACCGTTTTTAAGAGCAAGCAAATAAATTGTTATATTCAATACAGACTTGTTACTAAAAAATAAACCTACTCTAATGGGAATACCAAATTGAAAGGAATCGAAATCTTGGAAATCAACTCAGTGTTGCCTTCAGGGGGTTAGGAAGAATTATCAATGTCTGCTAATTCATTATTCAAATATAGTGTATTACGAGTGTTCGAGGTAACAGTGGTCAAACACTACACATAACTCAATTTGGGGGAATCTGATAACACTTGACATCAACCACAAAAATATCTTTATCTTCAATAATGCTAACAAGATTCGAACTGGCAGAACCAATCCGGTACATTGTCAAACGAGATATAGTTAACTCACTGGAGGGAAAAAGTTTACCTTGGATATATTCCACACATTATTTAAACGATGAATTTGATGGAATATGCGCCTCAAAATTTTTAAATCATGGTAGTGAGAAATCTCATCCCATCGACCATCAAAGAGAAGTCTAATCCATTGTAAAGTCATAGCAAAAATAGTAGCTTGTTAAGGAAACCACAAGAAAATCTAAATCGATGAACACTTGTGTGAGTAACAAAAGTTATGGCCCTTTTTTTAAGAAATGATATTTCTTTTTGCAAAATCGTTAAAATAATAGCAAAAAATAGTATATACAAATAATTTATTAAGAATATCATAAATATATAGCTAATTTATTAAGAATATAGGTATAAAATTATATAAAAAACAATATAAAGATCTGAATAAAATTGAATAAGTATAAACCATTCAAAGATTTGAATAAAATATATGGATAAAATAAAATTTAATAATATATAAATATTTCAAATATAAATTTGGTAGAAAAATCTGGATATTTAATTAAGGTGAGATAAATTCAAAAAGTGGTTAAACAGAATCTAAAATAATAATAAAATATAGAGATTATATTAACTACATAAGCAAAATTAGAGCGTAAATATAACCGACTCTGATTTCTATTATAGAATTACCTAGTATTTATAGTTTCATCAACAACAGCATCTATGAACCAAAAAATGGCAAATTAGGGGCTTACAAATTTGTGGTCATGTGCATCTTACGTGAGTTGTCATAAATCTTATTTCTGGGTGATTTTGCCATTTTCAAAATGAAATATTAAATTCTGCCATATGCTCCAATTCCGGGCTGATCAGATAAATAACAAAATTTATGTTTCTTTTTTAGATTGTAAAAATAGCAAACAAAATATAAAATTAAAAAATAATGATTAACAATGGTCAAAATACTCCCAACGTAATTCTAAAGGTCTAAGGGTTTCAAAACCGCTTGAAAACAACAAATACACTCTACCTACAACTATCACACACTAAACAATATATCCAGACAAAATGTCTAATCCACCATCACACCTCACACGATAATCAATGAATTTACTCACATTCATTTAAACCAAAACTCTAACCAATCATTTTGCTCTAAAAATCATTCAACGCAAGAAGTAGGCGTGAGGGTTCTCGACAACTTCAAAAATCGTTCGACGAAAGAAAGACCTTCTCTTCAAAATTTGTTCAAGAGAATAAATACTTTCTCGACGGCTTCAAAAGCTTGACCTTCGACATTGAAGCCCCTTCTTGAAGCTGCGGCTTCAAGGGACTTTTGCATGACATCAAATATTTCTCCACAAGTATTTTAATCTTAACACTTGCTTCTAGTCCTTTTAAACCCCTCCTTTACTGATTCCCACACTTTCGACATTGAAGCCCTTTCTTTACTGATTCGAGTGAGGGAGGACGGTCAAGTCTGGAATCTGCTTAAATTTTCTAATTTCGTACGACATTGCGATTCCCAAACTTTCTTCTAATCCATGCACTGCAATTTGGTCTAACTCTTGTTTACACGCTGAAGAGATGAAAAATGTGCTAAATGAAACTATTTATATAATAATATATAAATATTTCATTATTTTTTCAAAAATAAACAGAGATTTATTATAGTTTTTTTAGATATCAGAACATATTTCTATGGTTAAATATTTAGATTCAAATTTTTTGGGATAAAAATAACGCCGTCTTTTCTAAATAGAACCTGGTATTTGTAGTTTCATCAACAACACCTATGAACCAAGTAACAGCAAATCAGGGATTTAGAAATTTGTGATAATGTGTATGCCAGGTGACTTACCATAAATCTTATTTTTGGATAATTTTGTTATTTTTCAGAATGAAACCTTGAATTTTGCCATGCTTCAATTCTAAAAAAAAATTAAAAAAAATAAATAAATAACCCTTGAAGCCCACCGGAATTGATTGGGCCTCTAACCTATGGGGCTGGCTTTGCTTCAGTGACTCACCTTAGCAGTCCACCAGCGTCTCTTCCCCGAGGGAAAGACGACGACTGGCTCAGAAACTGGATAAGCAAAAACGCCGCTTCACCACTCTTCCACCTCCATTTTTACACACTCTGTAAGTTTCCCGCTTTCCGAATCTCTCTCCTTTTCCAAATTCCCCAATCTCTCCCCTTCCTAAACAGGAAAACCATTGCCCTCCACTTCTTTAATTTCTTCACATTCCATTAAAATGGAGTTCTAAGCATCGGAACCTTTTGTTTCCTTCCAGTTGAAAGGTGTATTATGGATATAACCTTGCCCGCGAAGCATTATACAGATGGGTTCTGTTTATTTCACCGTCGCCCCTCCAAAAATCGCGGCCGGAAAGTTAGGGCCAAGGGAAGGGTTTCTTCAGAGACCAATTCGTTAAGGCTTTATGTAGGAGAAAAAGGGAAACCTCGGTTTCTCGTTATTCCTTCTGATTGTTCTGAAGAACCCCTTGTTCGTGCGGTTCCAAGGGTCGACACATTTAGTTCCAATGGTAGATTGCAACAGGGGGAGAAAAATCTCCATACCCATTTGAATGGCTCCAGTTCTTCATCATCTTCCTCTTCAAATCATTCGCAGAGTTTTGAGGAATTCGAGAACAATAATCATCTTCGTCGACTGGTAAGAAATGGGGAGTTGGAAGAAGGATTTAAATTTCTAGAGGATATGGTTTATCGTGGTGATATTCCTGATATAATTGCTTGCACTAGTTTGATTCGTGGTTTGTGTAAAACTGGAAAAACTAGGAAAGCAACTAGGGTAATGGAAATTTTAGAAGATTCTGGGGCTGTTCCTGATGTGATAACTTACAATGTTCTTATAAGTGGTTACTGTAAATCTGGTGAAATTGGTAGTGCTTTGCAACTTTTGGATCGAATGAGTGTTTCTCCTGATGTTGTTACATACAATACAATCTTGCGTACGCTTTGTGATAGTGGGAAATTGAAGCAAGCAATGGAAGTTCTGGACAGACAACTGCAAAGGGAGTGTTATCCGGATGTAATAACTTATACTATTTTGATTGAAGCAACTTGCAAGGAGAGTGGAGTTGGGCAAGCAATGAAATTGTTGGATGAAATGAGGGACAAAGGATGTAAGCCTGATGTTGTTACTTACAATGTTCTTATAAATGGGATTTGTAAGGAAGGAAGATTAGATGAAGCTATTAAGTTCTTGAATCATATGCCTTCCTATGGTTGCCAACCTAATGTAATCACTCATAACATCATCTTGCGCAGCATGTGTAGTACAGGGAGATGGATGGATGCCGAGAAGCTGTTGGCCGAAATGGTTCGGAAGGGATGTTCACCTAGTGTTGTCACTTTCAATATCTTGATTAATTTCTTGTGTAGAAAGGGGTTGCTTGGTCGAGCAATCGATGTTTTGGAGAAGATGCCTCAGCATGGATGTACTCCAAATTCCCTGAGTTACAACCCATTGCTCCATGGATTCTGCAAAGAGAAGAAGATGGACCGGGCGATCGAGTATTTGGATATCATGGTTTCGAGAGGCTGTTACCCTGATATTGTGACCTATAATACCCTATTGACAGCATTGTGCAAAGATGGAAAGGTAGACGTTGCAGTTGAGATACTGAATCAACTTGGTAGCAAAGGTTGCTCTCCTGTTTTGATTACATACAACACAGTCATTGATGGGCTGTCAAAGGTAGGTAAAACAGAAGATGCCATAAAACTTCTAGATGAGATGAAGGGAAAAGGACTGAAACCAGATATAATTACATACTCCTCGCTAGTCGGAGGACTGAGCAGAGAAGGAAAAGTTGATGAAGCAATTGCATTTTTCCATGATTTAGAAGAAATGGGTGTGAGGCCAAATGCTATCACATACAACTCTATCATGTTAGGACTCTGTAAGGTTCGACAAACTGTTCGAGCTATTGATTTCTTGGCATACATGGTTGCCAAAGGCTGTAAACCGACCGAGGCTTCATACATGATTCTTATTGAAGGGTTGGCCTATGAAGGTTTAGCCAAGGAGGCATTGGAGTTGCTTAATGAATTGTGCTCTAGAGGAGTTGTGAAGAAGAGTTCTGCAGAGCAGGTGGTGGTTAAAAACACTTTTTGATGGGTTTTTTTTTTTTTTTTTACTTCATCTGTTGTTTGATGGCATTGGATTTCATCATTAAATTTTCATAGATGTGGGATTTATGATGATCTTGGAGCCGAATTATGTTTATTATCTTTCTCATAATGGGTAGAATCTATCAATTTTGTAAGATAAAATGCTCAACTTGAGTAGTCTTTTAGTATACAGCAGATTTGATAAAGCAATCGTCCTTTGATAATTTGCAATTTGCATTGCTTTTCAATGTAGATAATTCCTCCATTGAACTCAGCTGGATCATCATTTTTTCTACTTTCAATTAAAACTTCAATCTAATAAATTTTATAAACCCTAACAGTCCGATACTTTTAATAAATATTCAACGATAATTTTTTATAGAAATTGACTAAATAATAATAATAATTTTCAAAAAATTATATTTAATGGTTTGTATTCTCAAAATTTAGAGTGAAAGGCTAATAAATAAATAAATAATTTAAAATCCAACAATAAATTAATTTAGAAATACATAATTTTTACCCAAGATTTTTCATGAGATTTTTATACGCATTATCCAAATTTAAATTAACTTTTTGCTCTACCTAAATTAAGTCCACCATCCAAATTTAAATTAATTTAGAAATACATAGGTTAGTTTTTATTGTACCTAGTCATTTGACAATAACCCTACTTAAATTAAGTCCACCATACAAAAACCCTCATAGTTCTGATAATTTTATTCCTATGTTGAGTTTATAACATGATTATTAATAAAATCGAGCTAAAAATACTTGTAAATCAATAACAAAAGTTTGAATTGATAATTTTAATGGATACAAATTCAAAGCTAAAAGTTAGGACTACAAATTGAACTTTTTTTTTTCAATCAAATCTTTTTTAAAGGTTACCATTTTTTGACCCAATACTTTTTGTCTGATGGGTTTTAAAATTTTCAAAATGGACATAATAATATGAAAACCGACCCCGCCTAAAGCTGAAAGCCTGAAACTGGCCTACCTGAGACCTGACACACAAAAAGCCAATTTATCAGTCTAAATTAAACCGAATCCACCAACAGTACCAAACATGTGGCTCTGCCCCCAAATCCCATAAAAAGTTACACCTATTGAACAGTTCCTAATCATTTAGACAAGCTGTTCAACTATAAATGCCATATTCCCCTTGATTGTCTTCAACCGAATATAATTGACTACTAAGTGTTGAGTATATGAATATCAGAACTTGAGATGAAGCAAATGAAGCTAAAAAATGTTCTTCATTCTGAATCTTTTCAAGTAAAAAAAAAGTAAAAAGAGCCCCACGCTTGGTCAAGAAAAGAAAAGAAAGAAGAAAAACCACCAATTTTTTTGGAACTTAGGAATTCAAGATCAAGGTTAGTCTGAGTAACAAGACATCATTCACAGACTAATGCGTTTAATTTTCCAGATTTCACACATTTAAAATATAGCATATAAGCAAATGACATTTGAAGCCCACCTCCTCCCCCCACCCTTCACAAGCACAGGACAGGTCGAGCTTATGATGCCTTCTATGACTCATCTAACTGGTCCTGCAAACAATCCAACATAATTCACTAATGTTATGCCCTCGTAGTTAAAGGGAATACAGGCTGCAATTTGTGCTTTCTAAGGGATTCTTTTCAGAGAACCTTGAGTTCTTAGTACAGTTTTCATTTGATATTTGGTTTTAAAATGTTACATTTTTACGTTTAAATTTGGAGTTCTATTTGATTTCTAGGTTTCAAGAATTACATTTTTACCTTTGATTTTTCACTAAATACTCACTTTTGATCCTTTATGTTGATTTCTATTTTACATAATTTAAAACAATTAAATTAATTTTCAATATCACGATTAAAATTAATTAAAAATGTTCATATCCTAATTTTTTTAAATGAATAACTGAAAGCTAACGTGTCAAAGATCAAAAGTGAGCATTAGTGAGTGTAAAATGATGAAACATATGAACCAGATGGAAACTAATTAAACTCAAAATTTAAAATTCAAGGGTAAAAGTGTAACATTTTGGAGCCTAAGGACCAAATGGAAATAAAACTCAAAACTCAAGAATAAAAGTGTAACATATTGAAACCTATGGACCAATTGAAACTATATAAATGAACAATGTTTTTTTTCCATTTTTTTTCCTGGGTGGATGGTGTTCACTGACCTGCGCATCTGAAGTCCAGAGAGTGAGGTTGTCCCTCAATAGTTGCATGATGAGGGTACTGTCCTTGTATGATTCTTCACCCAAAGTGTCCAACTCAGCGATGGCTTCCTCAAATGCCTGATCAGAAGAAGAAGGACTGATGACTAACACACGAAAGAACGATGGGGGAAAGAATACTGCTTGTAAGTCACTTACAAAACGGTCATTAGGTGACTAACTTTACAATAGTGCAGTTCCAAGTACTTAGCAAAAGGGGATATGAAAATACACCAAAAGGCTCAAGAAAATGTAACATGTGCAATACACGTTTCAAAGAGTCCAACAGAGAAATTATTCAACAGGACCATCACGATGTGGCTGACAGTTGTTCACTGTTATTCACTGTTGGACGTAAGAGAGAAAAGTACCTCATTTGTATCTAGAAATAATTAGAGGGCATAAAGATCTTATTGAATATGTGGCTAACATCAGTCAAATAATACATACCCTTTTCTCAAGATTACATGTTAATTTGGGTTAGAAACCTGCGAGGCATGCCATCAAGGTATTCTGGTTGAAATGAAAAATTTGAAAAGAGGGTCCTTGGGGTGTTTTTGGGGGAGGCTTTCTCAACCCCGCCCTTAGGCTGTTTCTTAGTTCTTTTTTAATATATTCCTTTCACTGTTTCTTATATATAAATAATTTTTTAAAAGAAGAGAACAAAAGACATCCATTAAAAATTCAATCAAATAAAGTGGTCAACCATAAGAGAGATTACTCTGGCAGATTTTGTAGTCTAATCCAACAGTTATTATGAAACAATCCCATTGTGATGGCCCATTGAATAATTTTTTTTCCAAACACAGGCAGTAATATTAGTTATTAGCAAAGTTTCAATGTCTGATAGACCTCTTGCAAAGGGAGATAGATCAACACATGAATCACAATAAGTCACAGATCCAATCATCCTCTGTAGACTTAACCCACTTAATGACATACTTCAATAATAAGGATGATACATTTTCATATAAAATGAACTAAAAATCCAGTGGTCTGAGGAAAGATACAATAGTATGTAGGACAATATGGCAATTCCTGAAAGCTGAAACTGAAGAGCAAAAGAATGAAATAAAAAACCCATGCAACAGTGTGAACAATTTGAATCATTGGTCAATGAAGATGCATATTAAACAAACGTGTCCAAATCTACATATGCAAGCCTACAATTTAAAGATCCACGCAATACTGTTTCATATGAACAGTGGCGTTCACGTCTGCATATGAATGATCCTAAACATAACCATAGAAGTCAAGTTTTAGGAGAAAGGTCCCTTGCCAACACATAAAGCAATTAACGTAAAGACAATAGTTTGACCAAGTCGCACCAGTAATAGTACCAGCTGACACAATTTCTTAGGAACAGTTTAATAACCCAAAATACAATAAGACAAAGATCTATAAAAGGAGGCCCCAGTGATAAAAGCAAAAGTGTGCCAGAATCAGCCCACTTCTTCTCATTGATAAAACAAAGAGAAATATACAAAGGAAAATAATGTACAACGAGAATGCTATTATGCTACATAAAGGATCAAAACTTACCTCCTTGGCCATGCTACATGCTTTATCGGACTGATTCAGAATCTCGAAGTAAAACACAGAGAAATTGAGTGCCAGCCCAAGCCTTATCGGATGAGTGGGTGCAAGATCTGCAACTGCGACATCCTTCATAGCATAAAATCCAACAAGTGCAAAATCAGCATTCAGAATATTCCAATCTCAAGCACTCATATCGCAGAATTGAAAATTCCTATTATCTTTTGATTCAATTATTAAAATAAACCATTAGAAGAGACATAGAAATGATCTCTTGGAGACTGGAGATCCCACGAAGAAAGCAACGAAAAACAGAGTAATAAAGAAAAATCGTCATCAATTTGAAAACCATTGGAACAGTCTAAATCAAGATTTGATTTCCGTGAGAGAAGAAGGCTGTAACTTAGAACACGGAAACATAACAGTAAAAGATGGATCGGATAAGTAGGGATGTTCGGTGGATACTAAATCAGTATTCAAAGTCAATTCACTAGTCAAATGTTCAACCTCACAGGTCCATAAAAGTAGCCCCAATTCGAAAATATCTCAATAATACCAAAAGAGAAAAAAAGATCCACAAATACCTGAGCAGCCCTATAAGCCAGCATGGTATCCTCAGCAGCGGCTTTCCTCTCATCCCCAACCTTAAACTCCGCCAAATACCTATGGTAATCCCCTTTCATCTTCAAGTAGAAAACCTTCGACTCACTAGCAGAAGCTGAGGGAATAAGATTCGAGTCCAAAAGCTGCAGAATACTCGCACAGACGTCGGAAAGCTCAGACTCAACCTTTGATCTATAATCCTTAACAAGAACAACATGCTCTTCATTCTTACGGCTCTCCTCCTTTTGCTCGATGGAAGAGACAATCCGCCAAGCGGCTCGAAGTGAGCCAATCACGTTCTTGTAAGCGACAGAGAGAAGATTTCGCTCCTCGACAGAGAGCTCAGAGCCTGGGGTTGAACCAAGAACGAGTTTCTGCATGAACTGAACCATCTCTTCATATCTTTCAGCCTGCTCGGCAAGCTTCGCTAGGTACACGTATTGCTCGCGAGAGAGATTCTCCGGCACGGCGGCGGCCATTTTTGAACTCCGGCGAGCAGAAGAAAATGATACAGAGAGAAGAAAGGGATTTGCGTTTTCGCCGTTTGGTAAAGATGCCGCGGGCGGCTTTAAAACCCAAAAAAGAAAATGAAAAAGAAAAAAGAAAAAAGAAAAAAGAGTTGTGCTAGCCTGCGACGAATGTAGAATAAGAGTTAAACGAGAGCCGTTGGATTAAAGTTGGGGACGATGACATCGAGGTGATTGAGGAGGATTGCCAGCTAATGCAAATGTAAGGAGAGAGAAAGCTAACACATCTTTTTCTATTTTTAATAATTTCAATCATGTTGTGAGGTAGCGTTTCAATTAATTTCTAATTATTAATACGTCCATGGGAGGAAAAGCCACGACCTTGCCACGTCACAAATTTTTTTAATTACATTAAAATTATCATATTTTATTCAAAAATTAAATTTAAGATGGAAAAAAAAACAGCTCTAAGAAAACAAAAATATTCGTTTATTAGCTGTTAATAAATTGATGGGAGGGAAGTATTAAGATTTAAGGGTATTGAATATGTATGGAATATGGATTGACTTTTTAATGAAGATTCCTTATATTACAAAATAAATAAATAAATAATTTTAAAATTTTCACTTTCTTTTAATTCCCTATTTTTCTTAGCTTTCAAAAATATTATCAAGTTTAATATATCATTCTAGTCCATAAAATTTCTCCAATTTTCAGTCCCCACTTTTTCTAGTCTTTGTACTTTTAATAAATCTTAAATTTTGATCTCTAAAGTTTATTTTTATTAAAATTAGTTCAACAACCCTAATAATATTCATGCAAGAAAATATAACATAAATATGTTTAAAAAATTTATAGTAAAGATGCAAATATATTATATACAATTTGAAAAAAAAAATAAACTTGTATTATAGACCAATTTTAAGATTTATTGAAAATATCTGCCCTAAGTTTAAACAAATTTCATAATTCTGAGATAACATGATATTTAAACTAATTTTAAAATTTAAAATATGACATTAATGAGTACTCCCTAAAAGTGAAAGAAAACGCATATACATTGACTCCATTCATTTTATAAAGATGTTTCATTTTACTCGCAAACGCAGAAAAATAACTAGAACTATGAAAAAAAGTCTTTAATGACTTAATGAGTCATCAACATATAAAAGAAAGTCCATTCTAGTTATCTGTCAAAATTGGAGGCGTTGAAACAATAACAATTTCAACATTTTAAACTTAGCTTTCAACCTAGAATCGAAAATACAAAGCCAACATCCATGCATATTAGTGAAGCAAATAAATAGTATTCCTTTTCTGTCCCACAGATTAAGAATTTAGGAAGTGTAGTCAGGGAAGATAATTGATACAAATATGAAGGGTTTTCTTTTTGTTTTGGAATTTATACAAATATCAGAACAAATGAAAATATGGGGCAGTAGAAAGTCGAAAGCATTGGCTTGGCTCAAACAAGCCTTCATGTACTTGAATTGTCATGTCGGCAGATTGCTAGATAATATGGCAATTGTTCCCAAGAGTGATGTTTCTGTTTCTACCAAATTGAATGTTTAATTCCGAGGCCATTGCAAGTCAATATAAGGCCCTTGAAACGGTTGAGATATTCCTGCACAAAACATAATAATTTGCAAACATAAGAATAATAGAAGGCGTGGTTGGATGTTGTTATTAAAAGGTAGAATAGAGAGAGGAAAGGATTTCTTACAACTACGGTGTAATCATATTTGTACAACATGCCTTTGTTGTCGTATTCTCTCCTCTTGATGGGATCACTCAAAACTGTCCATGAATAAAACAAGTTTTTTGTGAGATCTAGAGTTTATTAATTAACAATTGTGGGTTACTTTTTTTTTTTTTTTTTTTTTTTTTAAGGGGGAGGAAGGAAGGGGCATGGGAGATTAGGTAACCTCCAAAAGCCAAAACAGCCTTGACTAACAAAGGAGTGGAGTTGCAAACTCCATAGAGTCATGAAGTAGAGAGTTGTGAACCCATAGGATCCCCAGTATAAGAAGTTAAGAAGGTATAAGATTGATATTTTTAGTAATAGGATCCACAAACTTCTTGACCAAACATGGAGTGCAGTTCACAACTCCTATTTCCCTAACTTCTTTTGACCAAACACCTTAGCAGCTGTGGGAAAGAAAGGAAAAAGAAGATGGTAAGAAAGTCGAATGTAGGGAGAAATATTTATCCAATTCCAAATGCTGCTGAAATTTATCTATCTCCATCCTGAAAAAACTTTCATATTTGTCTTTAGGGACGGAAAATTTGAGTTCAAACGGAGATCCTCTAAATTTCCTTCTCAAACATTCCCTCAGTTCTCTTTAGAAGAAAAGGGCACAGAAGATTAGGTAACCTCCAAAAGCCAAAACAACCTGGACTAACAAAAAAAAATAAAATCCTTAGAGGTGTTTGGCTCACCAACATGAGTTGAGTTGGTATAATATATCAACTCATTGTTTGGCCCATCAACTTTAAATGTTGGTAGAGTTGAGTTGGTATATTTTACCAACTCTCCCTTATTCTCATGGTTTCAATCGGTCGTTGTCACACTCCAAGGACTAACTTCAGGCTCCGACAATCACCTCCGATGATAACTCCGGTGACCAACTCCGGGCTCCAACAACCACCTCCAATGACAACTCCAGCGAACCAACTCTAGGTTCTGACAACCACCTCCGATGACAATTCCGGCGACAAAATCTAGACTCTGACAACCACCTCCGATGACAGCTCCAGCGACCAACTCCGAGCTCCGACAACCTTCACGCAACCAACTCCGACAACCACCTCCGGTGACCCAACTCCGACGACCACCTTCACGCTACCAACTCTGACGACCAATTGGCTCTGACAACAAACTCCGATGAACAACTCCGACAACCACCTTCTTAGAATCCAACAACTACCTCGGACTACAAACTCCGATGAAAATCATAACGACCACTTTCGCCCGACCAACTCTAGGATTCAAAAACCACCTCTGATGACAAACTTCGATAATCAACTTCGACATCCACTTTCCCACTCCTACAAGACTAATGATTGATAAAGAATGTTGTAGGGTTGTTGATTATATTAAAAAAAAAAAGATTATTTTGTCTACATTAAGTGCAATGTTTATACGTAATGAATTCACATATCAAATGAGTGTTAAGAATATTTAGACAGAAAGTATGTAACATATAACAAAAAAAACCATAAAATGAAAAAAAAAAAAATTCTGGAACATTTTCCGACAAGAATTAGTGAAAATAGAGATTTGTTCTCTGATGATCCTCCAAATTTAGAGGAAATGAAAGTGAAACTGTTGAAAAAATGTGATAACATTCCATTGGTTGTTCTAATGATGGGAAGATTTAATTTTTTAAAAAAATCATGACATAGCAAAAATATAGAGCAACAATAGGAAGAAGAAGAAAAGAAAAGATGACAATGAAATTCATGAAGAAAAATTAGCTAGAATCAAAAGTTTTGATTTTGCTTTAGTTCCTCATTTTATTTAACCATATTTCTACAAGAAATGTAATGAGTTAATTGTTGTTCATCGCCCAAAAAATAAAGAAAGAAAGAAAGAAAAGTTTTAAACATTAAAAGAAAAAAATTGCAATCTATATTTTATTCAAACAAAAATGGGTAGAATTATTGAATAAAAAAGTTTCAAAACAAAAATAGTAATCATAAAAGCATATTATTTAGAGTTAAAAAAACTACATCAGATATCTAGACATTTGAACTCAACTCTGCAGCCCAAACACAGATATGAACTCAGACCAAATAACTCTACACCCCAAACACAAACATATGAACTCCACATACATATGAACTCCAGACATCCTACTCAACTCAGCATCTCAAACAGCTCCTTAGAGTCAAGGCAGTGGGGGAGATAGTAAGAAAGTAAGTGTAGAGAGAAATATTTATCCAATTCCAAATACTACTTAAATTTATCCATCGCCATCCTGAAACAGCTTCCACATTTATCTCTTAGGACGGAAAAACTGAGTTCAAATGGAGTTCCTTTAAATTGCCTTCTCAAGCATTCTCACAACCATATTTAGTCTACTAAAATAGGTTTTCTACCTGATCTTAATAGTTAAGAGAATCTTACCCATTCATTTATACAGATTCACAGGAAAATGGAATGAGTAGTTTCATCTTGAAACATTACATACTCCAACTAATCAAGCTAGCAATTGATTCGGACCATGAAGATACGCAAAGGGAGAGCAGTCAAAGATAGCTTGGAAAAGAAAATGCTAGGCTAGCTAGATGGCTGCTACCTCCTTGTGACTCATGTCAAAAAGGTCAAATCTTCGCATGAAAGACGCACTTAAACACACCAAGAAAATCAAGCAAAATCAAATGCATATAAGAAAACACCTTAACAGCAAATTAATATCAGTTTACCAACAAAAATTCTCTACCCTCTGCTTTCAAGTTTCAACCCCACAAAACTACAGCAGATTAAGTTAAACTGATAGGTCATGGTTATATAGAGTTCTCCCTTGTAAATAACATTTACCTTTATATATCTCCAAAACTAAGATCGACTCTAATATATCCACCATCCATCAATTCTCTTATCACATAAAACGAAGACAAGGAACTAGGAGTGGGGTGGGGGACTGCTGACCGTTCCAATAACAAGGGAATTCTGCCCTATCGGGAGAAAGCTGGTAAGCCGACCACAAGCCAACAATTTTCTCTGGATTTACTTTTCCCTATTATGAAAGTCAAATCGTCAAAATAGAGAAACCTATGGCCTATGGACGAAGTTCAACACAATATTCTACATGGAAAACCCAGAAAAGGACTCTGATAAATCTTTTTCTTAAAATAAGAAACTGAACTTTCATTAAGAATTAGCAAGATGTGGCTGCAAAAGAAAGGCGGAAAGGGAAAAGCAACTTATTTAGGTATAGCATTGGTGATTTTCTGTTGCAGCCAACCTTCTTATACCTATAAAAGAAAGGAGAAAGGAAGTAGCCTAGGTGGGAGCATGTACACTTCCTTGAGAGAACTGGAGAGAAAAGAAAATGTCAAAGCCACGAGAGAATTATTTATAAAAGTGCAAGGAGTGAATTCAGTGGCAAAGTTTGCACCTTATGCAGAAATTACTTTTAAAAAATAACTAATATCGTCTTACTGAGTTAATCTTCTGGCACTCTTATAAGCCCACAAACTCTGCATGTAAACAGTAAATTGATATTTTCAAGATATTTTTAGACTTTGTCTCAAGATTTCTCCTATTCCAGGTTTCTCACATAGAATATTGGAGTATAGTTTTATCCAAGTTATCTCTCTATCTTATTCGTTTTATTATTTATCTAGATGAGTAAATCATGGGAGAATACTAGTCCTTAGACATATTAGTTTAGTTGATGATGTTTGAACCATTTTTTCCAACAAATGGTATCAAACTAAGTTACTAAACCAGGCCAGAACACAAAAGCTCAGCACCCCAACATGTCCGTACAATAAGTTAATGCATCAATTAATAATGGAACCTTTCCTCCTCAATCCACCTTGTGGGGAGAAGGGTCACTTTTTATGGCTTGCTAAGGTGTGTGCAATCTTAGAAACAATGTGGGATGGGTGGAATAGTAGGACTTTTAGAGGGATGGATAGGGACCTTAGTGAGGTTTGGTCTCTTGCTCGCTTTCATGTTTCTTTGTGGGCTTTGGTTTCAAAGACCTTTTGTAACTATTCTATAGGTGTTATTTTGCATAATGGAAGTCTCTTCCTGTAGAGGGAGGTTTCTTTTTGGGGCTTGGTTTTTAGTACGCCCATGTATTCTTTCATTTTTTTTCTCTATGAGAGTTGTTTCTATCAAAAATTAATAATGGAACCTCCCAACAGTACATCAGTTTTTTTTTCTTATAGGACTCAACAGTACATCATTTGTGATTTTTCTGTTTGTGTGGTCTCAACAGTACATCATTTAAAAACTGTGTATTGAAAGTGGGGTCATCGGCTTTGTCTTATAGCCTTGTATATTTGTGAACTTGGCTTGTCTAGTTTATGAGTTCTCTACCACAACCTCTATGGTGGTTTCATTGTTCTTGATGGTAGTCTTTCCTTTCATCACCCCCTCCCCACCATCACCGCCACCCACGAAAAAAGAGATGCAAGAACCAAAAACTTGTCATCTCCCACAACAACAAACCAGCAACATACCTGAGCTTCTCATTTCAAACTAAAATTACTCAATTTAAATGGAAACAACACTAGGTTATCATGCTCTTTAAAGAAAGAATGAAGATGAACATACCTTTGCAGGCTCTCTTCCCACCGTAACTACTACTACAAAGCCCCTCACAGAATTCACTTTTCCATTCTTGTTTCTTTTCTTTCTCTGAGTACTTGGGCATCTAAGATCTTCATGTAACAAATATAGAACCTTGGAAGGAGAAATTAGAAGTACAAGGAGGCAATCTAATTGATATTCGGTATTTCCCCTTGACCGGGAGCCGATTCCTTGTCTCCCATTTGTACTACTTTTACTCTAATGATGTCTTCTCTCTCTCTCTCTCTCTCTCTCTCTCTCTGTGTGTGTGTGTGTGTGTATATATATAACTACATAATCTCTACTCTACTGCTCAAGCCTTCTTATAGTGTGAACATTTTTTTTTACTTAAAATCCATTTCGTGACACAACACAACTCACAAATCACGAGTATACACGATCCCTAACTAAGACGTATGTGATGGAAAATGCAGGAAATCCTGTAAAATAATGAGAGCAGTAAGATGCATTAAAAACTAAAAGATGAAACCTGACCTTGAAAAGCCTCGTTTATTTCCTGAAATCTGGAGGTGGCAATATCTTGATCTTTCTGCTTATCAGGATGCCATTTCTACAGGGAACCAATTCCAAGTACCGGTAAAGATTATCACCCACAAATAAGAACACTGAAATGAGGAGCAAATCAAAATGGATAAAGGAAAAACGGGGAAAAGAGACAAAATGGAGAGGACACGAAGTCACGAACCAGAGCCAGCCGTATGTAATTGGCTCGAATATCATGATCAGTTGCATCGTAATCCACCTCCAACGTCTTGTAATAATCCTAAAAAGAAGCAAAACCCAGAAAACTTCATCAATACGGAAAAATGCCCAACAACCAATACCAACTCAAAACCCTAGTACGTTTCACATGGACAATAAATGCAATTGGAAGAGGAAGAAGAGGATGTGCGAGATACTCGTTAAGTGGAATCACCTTAAAATTAGTCGCTGCAGAGAAGAAATCAAAGTTAATAAAGGATTCTTGATCGGATTGTGGCTGGTGGGAGTCCGGCAACCCACGATGGCAATCGTCCCACATCGCAGCACAACAGAGAGAGAGAGAGAGAGAGATAAAATCGGGAGTGCGTCGGAGGCGATGGATTAAAGCGATTGGAAGGTGGTAGCTGGCCTGCTGACTCGTCTAGTTTGTTCGTGAATTTTTGTGCTTATCGAAATGCCGCGTAATACAGATTATTGTGATTTTAGCCTACGCATACGCTATGCAATCCGAATCAAAGAAAAACAACAAAATGTAAATACAAGGAAGGTTCTAAATATGGATGCCAATGGAGAGTGGAAATTTTGAGAAAACTTATTAAATCGGTAGAAATGGTTATAATTCGAAATATGATCTCGATGTAGATGAAAATTTTGAGAAAAATTATAGAAATTGAAAATTTTGTTATAATTAGTTAATGAAACTTTCGTAGTTGTTTAATTACTATAATTGATTATTTTTAATCACAATCTATACTATGAGACAAACATTCAATTTTCCTTTTGAGTTATTGGTTATAAGGTTATATGAGTAATTTTACTTTAAAATCGTTAAATAAAAAAAATCTCCTATTTAATATTTACATTTGTTTTTTTTTTTTAAATATCGAACATCACGTTAATCCATTCAAAAATATTATTTATCTTTTATATATTTTTTAATTCTCATGTCCTTTTATGTTTATATAAGTTCACCCTCTTTCAATCTTCCAATTCTCAAAACTTCCTCTCAATATTCTCTTTTATTTAACACGAGCGTAACTCAATTGACATAATACTCGTATGACATAATATTCGTATCAATTCCCCCACCTAACATAGTATCAATTGGCATAATACTCGTACCATGCAATTTCTTATTTGATTAGGTTATTCATTCTCACATATTAAAGAGGGTAGAGATGGAATACTCTTGAGGTTCCAACAATTTAATGGTTTTATAAGTTTTTTTTTTTTTTTTTTTTACTTTTTAATTTTGTAGATACAAATCTACACCCATGAATTGAGTTTAGTTGAGTGATTATACTTTTTTTCTCCTTAATTTGTTGTAAATACACCCATTTGATCCATATTTTTAAACAATATTTTAAGGCTTTTCATCTTCATACAAAATGATATTTTTATTGCAATGAAGTTTAAAAATAAGAAAATACAACAGTAAGTCTGTAGAAAAATAATATTTTGGTTTAAAATAATAATAATAATAATATAAAATAAACTAAGAGAGGAGTATATATATATTTATATGTATATATAATTTGAAAGATCACGAAATTTGTAAGGAAATAGAAAAAAGTTGTTTTGATTTAAATTAAAGATTCAAATTAAGAAAAGTAATAAAATCAAAAAATGAAAATAATCTTGTTTCCTTCTATCTTATTTTCTTAGTTTGATCTTTCTCAAATTTTCAGTTTAGATCTGGTTTACATTACTATATCATATATTTATTATTAAATTCTAGATTTTTATAATTATTTATTGTTTTAAATCTTTAAAAAAAATCTTTCAACTTTACTTTAAAGATTTTCGGCTACACACTCACACGTTTTCGAGAAGCAAGCTCCCTCCGATTTGCCTTGAATCTTCCTCTGTTGACCGGAAGAGATACCCGAAAGGCTTCCGAAAGGCTTTTTTTATAGAGAGAGAGTAAGGGGGCGCGGTACGGAAGATTGGTCCGTTCCGCAAAGCTGAGCTTTATGGAATAAGACCCGTAGAGTCCCGTCGGGTAGCCAGAACCTGCCAGTTTTTCACTAAATAGGCATAAGACTATCTTAGTCGCGAGATCGGCCCCGCCTAAGGCGTTTGGACTAGTTTACGAGGAGTGAAGCCGCTCGCCGCCTACCAATCAAAGAGGTTGGAAGAATAGGTAATAGACATAAAATCATCCATTCAGGTTCTATATTTGTTCGAACATCCCGCTACTGGCACTTGAAAAAGCTGCTTTCTAGATTAAATAAAATTTTAAAAAATTACGTTACTAGATTTTTTTTAAATCACATTTACTCCTTAATCTCTAATTCATGTTAATTAAAAGTAATTTTAAAAAAACGAATTTTATCTCTATTTAATATTATCTAAAACCGAATTCACATTAAAATAAAAATTTATTACAAAGAAAAACTCATGTCATCTAAAAACCTATGATAGTACATGTTTAAGGGGGAAAAACAATTTTATCTCAAAATCACGTTAGAAAGGATTTTTTTAAAAAAACAAAACACATTTTATCTAAAATTTACATTAAAAGCAAAAATAAAAAAATTAATGTTATCTTTAAAAAAAATCATTTAATTCATTTTAAATGATAAAGAAGTTTACAAAATAATAATAAAATATCATTTTATGTAATATTATTAAATAATCTCATTATATTCAAGTATGATTCACACTAAATGCACGAGATTTTTGTTTTAAAATCTCATTAAATCTAATAATTTTGAGATTTAATTTAAAATTTGAATCTAAGATTTAAATTAAATCTCAAAATTAAATTTTGAATCTATTTTTTTTTTATAAATAACTAAATTGTGCTCACAATTTTTTATGTATCTTCTTTTATTTTATTTCTTAATTTTATATTTCATTATCATTTTTTTTCTTTTTGCAGTTTCATGTCATTTTTATCTCATTTGAGATATGTATACTAGTTTCATCTTACTGAACTTTTTTTCTTTTAATATTTAATTAACGACTTTGTTTTCTTCTTTTTCTACCTCTATAGTTGACGTTTTCTCAAACTTTCTTTTTTTAAATATTTATGGTGCACCAGTCTCCTTTTATTTCTTACCTTTCTTACCACCCTGTTAAACTATTTTTTCTCTTATCATTCGCTAAATTTTTTATCGTATATGTTTTCCTTTTTCTTCTAATAGATGTAGCCATAAACTAGCTAATGGGAGGAGATTTAGATTGAATAATCTTTTTTTTTAATTAAAAAATAGTGAACTCGAATAGTAGTTATAGATACCATAGAAATATCTTTTATTTTAAGATTTCTTATTATAAATGCAAATATTATTAGTTTATTTGTTTTTTAAGGAAGTTTATTTATTCTCTTAATATCGAGTATTTAAACAGATAATAAGATGCCTGAGATGGTGTTAAGATTCTGTTCTTTCGATTTCGAAAAATCTGAATCCCAAGAATATATTGAGCATCTCCCAAATCTTTCATTTGGAATTGTGATGCTAACCATCTCTTTATGTCAGCAAAGTAACTTGTCTCATTCCCAATGAGCAAGATATCATCAGACCAAGAATGCTACAGTTTTGTTGACTATCTTCTTGTATACATGAGATTTGTCAACATTTTGTTCAAAGCCATAAAATTTGATCGTAGTGTAAATCTTATATTCTAGGATCTAGAACCTTGTTTCAATCCATAAATGAATCTCTTAAGCTTACAAACTTTTTGTTCTTAACCCTGTTTAATGAACCCTTCTGATTGAGACATAAAAATACCTTCAAGATGACCATTCAAAAAGGCTGTCTTAACATCCATTTGCCATATCTCATGGTCATAATATGCAACAATGGATAAGAGTATTCTTATTGATTTTATCATGGCAATAGGAGAGAAGGTTTCTTCCCAGTCAATCCCCTCTCTTTGGGTAAAACCTCTTGCCACGAGTCTGGCTTTATAAGTTTGCACCTTGCTAGTTTGATCTCTTTTAGATCCATTTACAACCTATAGATTTAACCTCATATGGATGATCTACAAGATCCTAGATGGAATTAAAGTACATAGACTCCATTTCTACGTCCATGGCTTTCATCCATTGTTCCCCAACATCTTCCATTGCCTGTTTAAAGGTCAATGGATCTTCTAGACCATAATCAAATATGATGTCTTGGGTTTCTGTTAAACCCACATAGTGTTCAGGTTGATGAACAATCCTCTCACTACATTGAGTCATTCTCAACTCTTGAGAAGAATGTGATGGAGCAACAACCATTGTTGATGGACTAGCTTCATCAACAACTTTTATTGATTCATCTATAGTATCTTTGGTCATTTCTTTCAATATCAGTTTACTACGAGGTTGATGACTTCTAATATGATCTTCTTCCAAGAATGTAGCATTTGTCGAAACAAATACTTTATCTTCTTGGGGATCATAGAATAATCCTCATTTTGTTTATTTTGGGTATCCAATAAAGAGGCATAACTTCGAACGTCCTTCCAATTTTTTAGGGTTTTGTACCAACACGTGTGCCGGACATCCTCAGACCCGAAAGTAACGTAAACTACCTTTACATTCTTTCCATAACTCATACGGTATTTTAGAAACATTTTTTGAGGGAACCATGTTCAGAATATATACCACAGTCTGTACTGCATACCCCCAAAAAGGATTGAGGTAACTAAGAAAAACTCATCATGGATCAAGCCACGTCTAACAAGGTTCGGTTTCTCCTTTCTGCAACACTGTTCTATTGTGGTATTCCAGGTGCTGTGAGTTGGGATTGAATTTCATGATCTACCAAATAGTTCTGGAATTGTAAATCCATATACTCACTACCTCGATCTAATCGAAGTGTTTTAACTTTTTTACCTAATAAGTTCTCTGTTTCGGTCTTGAAATCCCTAAACCTTTCAAGAGTTTCAGACTTATAACTTATTAGGTAAATATAGTCATATCTAGAATAATCATCAATAAAACTGACAAAATATTCATATCCACCTCGTGCTCTTACATTCATCGAACCATAAAAGTCTGAATGTATAAGTTCGAGGGGTTCTTTGGCATGAAGATCTTTTCTAGTAAAAGATCTTTTAGTCATTTTTCCCTCAAGTCATGATTCACAAAGAGGTAAAAAACTGTCTTCTAACTAATTTAGATGACCGTTTTGAACTAATCTCTCAATCCTATTGAGATTTGTGTGACCAAGTCTGAGATGCCAAAGATAGGCGTTAGGAAAAATCTTCTGTTTTTTATTTTGAGTTTCAGTCGTTTTAAACATCTCTATATTTAAAATGGCTTTTGCTTCAGTTGGTTTTAACACATACAAGTTATTCTCAAGTCTAGCAGAACAAATATGAACACCTCTTGAAAAAACAAACACTTTATTAACTTCAAAAGATACTTTATACATATTTTCAAGTAGACAAGAAATGGAGATTAAGTTTCTTTTCATCTTTGGTACATAATACACATATCTTAACAAGACAAAAGAATCTCCAAAAAATAACTTGACATCTCCCAGTGCTTCTATTGAAATGACTTCCCCCGTTCCTGCCTTGAAAGTCATTTCATACTCTAAGAGTTATTTCCAAGAACTAGTTTCTTGTAGAAAAGTGCAAACATGGTTAGCGGCTCCTAATGTAATATCCAGGTCGAGTGAGAATTTTCCACTAAACATGTTTCAAAAGCAAGTAAATCTGATTTACCTTGGTTTGCCTTTTCTGCTTTCTTCTCAGCTAAATACTTCGGGTAGTTTCGTTTCCAGTGTCTGTCTTCTCTACAATGTAAACATTTTCTTTTAGGAGCCTTGGTTTTCTTTGCAGTAGGTTGTTTATTCCTTTTCCATTTTTCTTTATCTATACATTTTTATCTTTAGATGAAGAAGGGACAAACTTCTTTTTGTTACCGGGTTTCATTCCTGACGAAGAACTCTTTAGAAATTTCTTTTGACGTGAAATAACATTTGCTTCACTCTCTTTTAATTTCATCATTGACTAATAAGTCTGCAATTCGTTCAATAAAGTGGTCAAGTTGTAACTTATCTTATTCATTACGACATTAGTATGAAAAGTTAGGTAGCTCTTCGGAAGAGACTCTAATATCATACTGACTTGACTAGTTTCATCTATAATAGTCCCATGAGCTTCAGCGACATTAAAATGAATCATCATGTCTAGGACATGTCCCCAGACATTGGTTCCATCTTTCATTCTCGAGTTATAAACATATTTTATTGCCTCGTGTCGAACAGAAGATGAGGGTTGCCCAAATATATCATGTGATGATGCCATAATTTCACGAGTTGTCGGCATGGGATCATGTTTCTTGTTGAGCATATCAAATATGCTCGCTAAGATATAGGCCCTAGCCTTTTCATTCGCCCCCACCCACCTATCATATGCATCCCGAACACTTTGGTTTGTCGTCGAACTGGGAATAGGAGAACATTCCTCCGTTAACACAAACCTCAAATCATCAACTATTAATATCGTGTTTAAATTTGACTTCCAATTGGAATAACCCTCTTTGTTAAATTTGTCAGAAGTTAGAAGTTGTATAATTGAGTTTGACATGCTGAAAAATGAACAAATTCTATTATTAAAGTGCATCTAAATCCAATTTTTAGCAAACACTAATAAAGTACCCATAGATCTTTATTTATTTGCAACCATACTATAGTGATTTAGAATAAGTGCTACCTGAGGTAGCCAAATATCCCTTCACTAAAGCAAGACATTCTTGACTAAATATTGTCTCCAGAATATCTCATATTCCAACAGTCATTTAGCTATCGTTTTCCGGTCAAGAACTTACTAACACTTAGTAATTCTGTAAGTGTGACTCGCCATTTTTCAGATCTTATAGAATGGTATGAACATGCCCCCGAATTGGAAGACAATGTGCAAGACAGAATTATAAGACCCTATTCATTTCTGAAGCTTGGGTTGTTATGAATCCTATGTTACAACCCTCCAAAGGGATCGCCGCTATTAACGACTAGCTAGTGTCGCCTAAAAATGACAGTAGACGCAACATAGAAATCTCACGGTTCAAACTAATGGAGGAGACTGTAAGATACGCTATCACACTTCCTTCATCCACTTATTATGAACTACTTCCCTCATTCACCTTGATATTGACCCATGCAAACACTTTCCGAATGGAGCAGTCAAGGTAAAATCGACACGAACCCGAGCATGGATCTCACGATGTGAACTCTTGAGGACATGAGAGCTAAAAATGATATATCATATATATTGTTAATCTCCCACTGAAGTGTTCTAAATGTTTTGGGTATTTGTTTACTTAAGTTTGTTACAACTAATTTTAAACAACCTAAGTTTATGTGTTTATTATCCAAATATAACATTTATATTTGGATTTAACCTATGATGTCTAGGTTAAAACTAATTTTATACCTAACACTGCTCACGCATGCTCATAAATCTGGTTATCAATTTTCGTTATTTTAGTCATATTCTCCAGGTAGGAGGTGTTACGTAAACCGTCAACTTAAGTACCTCCATGTTGGGTTTGGTAACACTTGTGGGCTTTGTATGATCTTGAATTGAGGAAAGCAGGAGGTAGACGATCGAGTAAGTGGGAGATGAATATTGTCTATCGTATAGACGATGTACTCGATTGTTTAGAAGATGAAGCCCAGACTTTGCTACTTGTTCATATAGCAACGATTAACTATCGTATAGTAAACTCGTAACTCGATCGTGTATGCTTTCTATGCTATAGCTTAGTAAAACTCAATCAGCCTTAGACAGGATTGTGAACTGATTGAGTTTGTAACCAAAATTTATAAGATAATGACCTATTTTAACTATTAAAACAAGTTGTTAACCTAAGTGAGCATGCTTTTTATTTTTGTTATGGATTTTAATGTTTAATTCAATTTTATAACAAATTACAAAAATAGACATGCTAAACATCTATAACATACATCAAAGGCATTCAACTTTTAACATAATCTTTATATTTAAACTATTGAAACCCTATACATGCATACTGTACATTATAACAATTTTATAACATACTTCAATGCATGTAACTTGCTTCCTATGGTGGGATTTTTAATTCTATGTAGCATACTTTATGCATATACAAAAATATCTAATTATAACATACATCAAATGCATAAATAATTAAACATAAAACTGATATGGTTTTTGGTTTTGGCAGTTCAAAGTAAATAAAAGCCTAAATATTACATAAATCAACAAAACCGGCTTAAAAAACTTCTGGATCGCTTGGACCGCCTTGAACCGGAAAAAACTCATCAAGTACCAGCAAGCAACCAGCATTAAGTATGCTGGTGTGCATTGAGTATGACATCGAGCATCATCGAACATAAAATATTTCACGAAAATACCATCGAGTAGACGCCATCGACCATCCAGTAGGGCATCATGCATCGAGTATTGAGTATTTCATGAAATATCATTGAGTAAAAATGCAACGATTACCATCGAGTATGGAATCGAGCATTGAGTATTTCATGAAATATCATCAAGTAAATGCATCGAGTACCATCCAGTATGGCATCGTGCATCGAGTATTTCATGAAATATCATTGAGATTGCCATTTCCCATTGAGCATCGAGTATCTGGCAGAAATTCGAATTTCCAGTTCTTGCTACTTCAACCTTCTTTACTTTTTTCTTCAATTACATCCTAATTGCAACTTTAATGACTCCAAACGAATTATAGACTCTTAAACACATATTAAGGCCCATCAAACAAGAGCTAATTAGAAGAGTTACAACATAATTGAAAAGATTCAAATGCCAAAACACTGAAAAGCCATATCAGTTCACCATTTTCATATAGTTCATGAAGAACACCCACCAAACTCAAATTAACAACAATTGAGTGCTTAAATCATGCTCTAATATCAATTGTTAGAGTATATTAATGTGCAACGGAGGAAAAACAACATCAATAGGTACTCTAATCATACTTAATTTGAGTTTAAAACATGCTTCAAAGTAACTTTTACAAAAGAAGGTTTACTGAACACAATACCTTTGAAGTATCCTCTTCAAGTCTGGCTGAGTTCCATATAAAAGAGCTTTAATCTTCAAGTAGACAACCACCAAGATCTTCTCTACTATTCTCTTGCAAGGATTGTGTAGTGGAAACACTAAATTGAGCTGGATGTATATAAGATATGAAGAGGGTTTGGTGATTTCTGCAGAGTTCCTTTCAAAGTTCTTGTAAGCATGAATCATAATTCAACTCAAAACTTCAATTTATAGAGCTTTCACCATCCAAATTCATAGTTTGCATGAAGGACAACTCCTACTTCATGGAGAAAATGGAGTTGTGAATAAGGAAGTTCAAAACATAGTGGAGATTTTCAACCGTTTGGAAATCTCCACTTTGAAAAATGATTTTAAAATTTTTTTCCAAAAAATGATTTCTAAAACCATTTTTATATTAAACTTATTTAATTTCATTTAGTAGTTTTATAAAAATTAATTCAATTAATTAATTTTTAATAAAAACTAATTAATTAACCTTTTAATTAATTTTGTTAATTTAACATCTAATATTAAATTAATAATGAAATTAATATTATACAATTAATATTTAAATCATATGTTAAACATGAATCATTTCTCTAATTTCATTTAATTTCAATAAAATTAAACATTTTAATTGTATCGAATACAATAAATAGAAAACCTAATTGAATTTGAGCATTATTCTAAACCCCATTTTTAAATCTTATCAAGACTACTCAATTTACTAATCCAAATTATGAACTAGTAGAGGGACCTTATGAACCTACAGATCATGAGCTCTAACGACTTGTAATTAATTGGTTAGACTCTTTAAATCGAATTAATCACTATTTGTTAACTACCAAGACATTCCACTATAGCTCGATAGTTGCACTCCTTCACCGTAGGTATATTTCTGTCGATTTTAACCATAATCGATAAGTCAATCCTTCACAGGTCATTCGTATTTATAGTTGGGTCAAAAATTACCTTTTTACCCCTATAAATACATCTTGCTCCTTAAGCTCCCACTGATCCTCCATTGAACAATTGATTTATAGTCCAGCTTATAAACATAACCCTCTCTTCCATGAGAGGACGGGGTCCTATTGTTTAAGACAAGGCATCAACTATGTCTCCAATTATCTATCTGGTCTTATCCCCAAAATGGGAGGTTTATTGAGTAGTGTTGTTGGACTACTCTCATCTATGTAGATCAAAGGATAATCCCGAATAAACAGGAGTTCATAGTTAGCTCAGGATTAAGATCGAGTTACCCTAGGTCATTGAGTTTTAGATAGTCAGTTTTAACAGTAAACGGTTGTTATAAAAAAAGTGACTATTTTGAGGTCCAGTCTTATGCAAACTCATTGCACAGGATGTCTCCATTCACATATCTCTACATGAATGATTTTAGGATCACATCATTTGTATCAGTATACAAAATAGGCCACATCTAATAGTGTCACTAGGGTGAGGTACCCAATCTCATCCATATACTTATACACCATTTTGGCTACGTATTAAAAGATGATCTATTTTTATGTCACTACATAGAGTTAAAGTATTCATGTTACAATCATGGATTCGTTTATTAGATTTTCATAGAAGGATGCAATATCAATAGTGATTTATTAAATAAAAAATCCAACAACATTTTTATTGATAAATATAATATGTTAACAACATTTAGAACTGCGAGTTTAGGTCATTCCCAACACAAAAAGGAATTGAATCTTGTGCGGAAGCGCTTGATCACTTTCTGTCCAATTTTTGTTACATGAAATTTGTACAAAATAGAGACAGAAACATATTTAAGTATATTGTTTGTCAACGAACAAAAAAAATATATTAATTACCTTTAAAGAACCTTTTCACAAATCTTCTCCCGATCTTGAACAAATAGTACGAACAATAGGATCATGAACTTGATACCACGAGCAAGACATGACCACAGGACTTCTCTGCTATTCTCTTTGGACATGGAGGATGGTGGAGCTTTTTTGGAAGTAAGAAAAAAAAAAGGAAATCCTTTTGCAGAGAACTTTTCTCTGTGTTTTGAGAGCAAGAGAGTGTATTTTAGGTTGCAAGAGTTTTTTTTTTTTTTGATAAAATGTTCAATAACCCTTCAAATGCATACTCCTTTGCCATTTTAATACATGAGGGAAGTTACGACTCCCCTACAACTGCGGGGGAGTTAATTAATTAAAATAATTAAATATAATTTCACCAATCCAATTAAATATCATATATTTAAATTAATGCACATGTAAATCATATTCTAATATACGTAATCTCTCTTGACCTATAGTTTTAATATGATCCCAATTCACATAAATCTTAACTATATTTTAAATATAAATTCTATTCATATTAAATTAATATTTGTATCTTATTCAAATATTAATACTCTCATAGTATATAGTTTAATTTGAATATTATTTACAGTTAACTTTATATTATAATGTATCTATATATATTATATTAATTGCATCATATACAATTAACATAAATTTTCTTAATAATTAATTTGAACACTTCAAAAATTTTCAACTTTATGAACCTTGTTTAATTCATTTGTGAGCTAACAGGGGGACCTAATGGACCTACAGTTATAACCTCCAATTATATGAGATTAATTAATTAAAATTTTTAATTAAATTAATCCACATGAAGAAAATATAAACATAGAGATCCAGTGTGCAGAAGCAGATCATTCCAAATCCCATTGTTAAAAAACTCAAACAATTACAGTCTAAACGGAAACGATTATGCATAACTATAAATTACAACATGCTTCTTATAAATGAACAAACAAGGGATAGAGTATGTAAATCTTTAAAGAACTTTTCTTCAAGTATCCCTCGATCAATCTCTAATGCGTCCTAAGAAATACTCGAACGCAATGATCAGAACAGCCAACAACATGAACTGAAGAATCCTCAATCACTATCGAGTCCAACTCGATCTTCGACCCTCGAATGGAACAAGAACACCACCACAATAGTTACCTTGGTATTCTTGGTGTGAGAATCCAGGAGTTGTGGGCTCTGTGTGACTTTGGATAGAGGAATGAAGGAGGTAGACGATCGAGTAAGTGGGAGATGGATGAAGTCTATCGTATAGACTACGACTTTTTGTAAGAAGAAGCCTATTGTATAGACTTGCTACTTGATCATGTAGTAACGAGTAACTATCATATAGTAAACTCGATATACAATCATTTAGTCTGTGAGATGCTATTGTTTAGTAAAAACATTTTTACTTAATAGTCTTTTCTTTTGTGAAACAATACAATGAATCTGTTGGATTTTATGTCCTAAAACTCGTAGTTTGTAAATTAATAAACATATTTTGTTTTGTTTTTCGATAAAGTTGTTATTGAAATTGTAATCTTGAATCTAATAAACTAAGGTCCTGAGGCTATTTAATGTAGTTTGAACTTTATGTAGTGACATACTTGTGGATCAAATTCAAATATATAGCCAAAATGGTTTATAGTATATGAATTAGGTTGGGCGCCTTATTTTGGGGACACTATGGATGCGGCCCACTTTGTAGTTAGTACAAATGATGTGATCCTAAATCGTTCATATAAAGATATGTGAGTGGGGGCATCCTATGCAATGAGTTTGCATAAGACTGAACCATGAAATAGTCACTTTTTATGTTCTAAATGTCGTTTTATGTATAAAACTGACTATTTCGTTAATTGATGACCTAGGTAACTTAATCTTAATCCTGAGTTAACTATGAACTCCCGTTCACTCGGAATTATCCTTAGATCTGCATAGGTGAGGGCAACTCATTATTGCTGGCCCAATAAGCCTCCTATTTCAAGGGTAAGATCGAGTGGATAGCTGGGAACATAGGGTGCAAGACGGAATTCACTCCTACCCGTTATAGGGATAGTAGATAGGTTGTTCCCTTTAGTACTGAATCTAGGTATTGAACAAGGGGCCCCACCCTCTCCTTGGCCCGAGAGGGGTTCAGTTTATAGGTTGGACCTTAAACCAATTGTTCATTAGAGGATTAGTGGAACTTAAGAAACAAGATGTAGTCTTGGGGGTAAAACGGTTTTTTTGACCCAGTCGAGATTACGAACAACCTGTGAAGGATTAGCTTACTAATCATGGTTATATCAAATGGACACAAATATATCTATAGTGAGGGGAGTGCAACTATGGGACTATAGTGGAATGACCCGTTAGTTAACGAATATTGATTAGCTCCGTCTAAAAGAGTTTTAGCCAGCTAATCTTGGATCATTGGAGCCCATGATTTATAGGTCCATTAGGTTCCCCTATTAGCTCATATGGAATAAACTTAGAACAGTGTGATAGAATGATTTGAATTGTTCGAATTAGGTGAAGAGAGAGACACCTACAAGTATATGTGATATAGTAGTCGGTTTTCAGTTTAGAGATACAACTTTAATATTTAAATGTGATTTAAATATCAAGAATATGAATACGTTCATATTCGGAAGCTCGAAAATAATGAAAATGGTCAAAGATGTAAAAAGTGAAAGAGTTGACTTTTGACTTTGAAGAGTCAAACTTTGACTGACCTTATATTCAAATGTGATTTGAATTACGAGAAAATGAATGTGGATTCATGCTCGGGAGGTCAAATTAGTCAACACCAAAAAATCATAAAAAGTCAAAATGTTGACTTTTTGGTCAAAGTTTGACTTTGACAAAATGACTATTTTGCCCTTTGACTATAGTTAGTGGGAAAATCCGAACTTTTGTTGGATAATTCCACTAATAAAATAGTGGGCTAGGTGTTGGCTTATAGTGGAGACATTAAGCCCACTTAGATAGTGGATTCTAGTTGTTAGGTTTTTATGAAGTTGTTTCATGCAATTTTGCATGACCCTTTTCTATAAATATGGGCTTTTGAATTTGGATTAAAAACTTTTGCCATTCTTACAAAAATTAGTTTTCAAAATTGGGCTGAAAAAATTAAAAACCCAACCCAAAAAATCTCCATTTTTTTCCATCTCTTTCTCTCTCTCGGGTTCTTCATAAATCGGGTCCCACAATTTGGTTATGAGTCTAGAGGATAGTAGGTCAACTCTAGTAGTGGTCCGAAAGAGTTCAGGTCGAGATTCAGCGAGGAAAAGCGATTTTCGGGAGCTTCAAAGGTAATTTTTAATTTACTATTTTTTCCTTCAATTGCATGTTTTTTCCTTTAAATTAAAAGCAATTAAAGTGTAATTAGATCCTTATTCCGCTGCGTATGTCCCGTGTTCCATCTGAATCAACCCTAAATTTTGGAAAATCATTTTCCTTTTATCTCACAATTACCGTAACCGTACAAAACCTCCCACTCAAATTGGTTATTAAAGAAAAAGAATAATTAATTATCATATAATTAATATATTATAAATAAATATGATAACCAACTTATCATATTATCTTTATAATCTATAGTTTTAATATTTCATCATATGATACATATAAACCATAGTTCTTTTTCTATGTTATGGTATTTAATATAAATCATATTTA
Source organism: Benincasa hispida (assembly GCF_027475165.1). Classification (NCBI taxonomy): domain Eukaryota; kingdom Viridiplantae; phylum Streptophyta; class Magnoliopsida; order Cucurbitales; family Cucurbitaceae; genus Benincasa; species Benincasa hispida. Next base: position 23,021,118 of record NC_143481.1, read on the forward strand.
TATTAATTCCTCTATAATTGAATTAGTTTAATTATATCACATATAATTAAATTTTCTCTTGTTAATTTGAACACTTTAAATTAACCCAAAATCTGATTCTCAACTTCAACCCATTGAGCTACCAAGGGGACCTCATGGACCTGTAGCTTGAAGCTCCAATGGTACGTGAATAACTGATTAAACTCTTTAATCACGAGATCCACCATTCGTAACTGTTGATCACTCCACTAAAGATCGACAGTTGCACTCTTTGCATTACAGATATATTTCTGTGTCCATTGGATATAACCAGTCAACAGTGCGATGACCCTTCACAAATTGCTTATAAGTACAGCTGGGCCAATTTACCATTTTCCCCCGTAGTTATATCTAACTTCTTAAGTACTACTGATTCTTCTGATGAACAATAAGTTATATTCCTATTATGATTCAGTCCTCTCTTCCTAAGAGAGGGTATGATCACTATGTTCAAGACCCGGATTCAGTGCTTAAGGGATATCTACTAACCTCTGCTTTGGAAAATGAGTGAATTCCGTCTTGTGTAGCTGAGTTTCCAGCTCCCCAATCAGACGAATCCCCAAAATGGTAGATTTGTTGAGTTGGCATTCTAGCCACTCTCACCCATACAAATCAAAGGACCACCCTCATGAGTAGGAGTTTCCAACTCACTCAAGATTAAGGTCATGTCACCTATGGTCATCCTAGTGAAATGTAAGTCTCAATTATGAATGATGTTACATAAATAGACTAATCGTTTCGTGGTCCGATCTTATACAAACTCTTTGTATAGGAAATCCCCGCTCGCATGTCTTCATATGAATGGTCAGGATCAAACCATTTATAGCACTTTACAACACTAACATCTACAAAGCGGGTCATATCCGTAGTGTCACCAGGATAAGGTATCCCTCCTTTATCCTTATAATACAGACCATTTAGATTATTACTTAAGACATGATCCACTTGTATGTATCCACATACATGCTTAAGTTACATAAAATAACCTTGGATCTTAGTTTATTGGATTGAGTAAAAGCTTATAAAATAACACTTATTTTATTAATAACAATATGTTTATAGAGTGTTTACAAACTATGAGACTACTAGGAGAATTAGGAAACTAATCCTAACAATCTCCCACTTGTTCAATGCCTCAGAAGACTAATGTATAGTACAAAATAGTAGAAAATACAATAAACTAGGGCATACTCTATACCCCAGTATCATCTCCCACTTGCCCTAGACAAGGTGCCACATGTCCTGCAGACCCAGACTCCCCAAATGACCCTTGAACACTTTAGCTGTAAGAGTCTTTTTAAACGAATGAACAACGTTATGCTCCGATGCGATCTTCGTGACTATCACATCACCGCGATGCGCAATCTCCCTGATCAAATGATACCTCCATTCTATATGCTTGCATTTTCCTTGACTCCAAGGTTCCTTCGAATTTTCCATAGCCCCGCTGTTATCACAATAGAGTGTGATCAGCAAAGACATATTTGGAACAACTTCCAAATTGGTAAGGAACTTCCTAAGCCATACAACCTCTTTAACAGCTTCACAAGTGGCTATGTATTCGGCTTCTATAGTCGAGTCCGCGATGCATCCCTGTTTAATGCTCTGTCAAACTACAGCCTCTCCATTCAGAGTGAACATTAACCCTGATGTTTATTTTCGAGAATCTCTATCAGTCTGAAAGTTAGAGTTTGTGTATCCTGTAAGGATCAAATCCTTATTTCCATACACGAGCATATAGTTCTTCGTTCTTCGAAGATACTTGAGGATCATTTTGACCGTCGTCCAGTGATCTAATCTTGGATTGGACTAATATCAACTGAAAATCCCTACTACATAGTAAATGTCAGGTCTAGTACATAACATTGCATACAAGGCTACCAACAACCGATGCATAAGGAATTCGTCTCATTTACTCAATCTCTTGAGATGTCTTAGGACACTGTTCCTTAGACAAAAAAATTCCATGCTTGAAAGGTAATAAACCCCTCTTGGAATGAGTACTTGATCAACATCTTGTCAATGTGCGATGCCTGAGACAAGATCAACCTTTTGTTCTGATGATCCCTTGTGATTTGGAGCCCTAGAAAAAATTGCGCCTCTCCCAAATCTTTCATTTGGAATTAGGCGGCTAGCCACTTCTTAATGTCAGTTAGAAAACTTACATCATTCCCAATGAGTATGTGATGCGTTATTTTACGATGTGAAAATATGGATGATCTGTAGATCCTAACCATTTATGTGGAGACATGTGAGCGGAGGTGTCCTATACAAAGAGTTTGTATAAGACCGGACCATGAGATGATTCGACTCTATATATAACGCTGTTGATACTGAAGATTTACATCTCACCTAAATGACCATAAGTGACATTACCTCAATCCTAAGTGTTTTGGGGACTCCTGCATTTGAGGGCGGTCTTTTGATTAGTATGGGTGAGAATGACCAGATTGCCAACTCAACATGCCTACCTTTTTGGGGACTTATCTGATATGGGAGCTGGAATCTCAGTTACACAAGATGGAATTCACTCCTTCGTCAAAGCAGGGATAAGTAGATAGATTGCTTCCTTAAGGGCTGATTCTGGGGCTTGAACATAGTGGCCACAACTTCTCTTTGGAAGAGAGAACTCAATCATAGTAGGACTATGACTTATGTTCATTACAAGAATCAATGGTACTTAAGGAGTTAGATGTAACTACAGGGGCATAACGGTTATTGGCCGAGTTGTACTTATGAGCGATCTGTGAAGGGTTATCGCAGTGTTGATTGGTTAAGATGGACACATAATATATCTGTAATAAGAAGAGTTCAGTTATTAGTCTTTAGTGGAGTGTCTAACAGTTAACGGATAGTGGATTCCGTGACTAAAGAGTTTAGTCAGTTATTCACGTACCGTTGGAGCTTCAAGCTATAGGTCCATAAGATCCCTTTGGTAGCTCAATGGATTCAAGTTGAGGATCAGTTCTTTGTGTTGATTTGAAATGTTCAAACTGACAAGAGGTAATTTGATGATATATGATATGATTGGTATGGTGTATGAGATATATCAAGTGGAGGGTTAATGTAAATGAGATTTACATTAAGGACCATGAAATAGAAAAAGAGCTATGGTTTATATGTTTCATGAGATGAAATATTAAAACTATAGGTTATAAATATAGTATTGTAAGTTGGTTATCATATATATTTATAATAATATTAATTATTGGATAATTATCTCTTTTTCTCTAATAACCAATTGAGTGAGAGGTTATTGGTGGTTTCATGATAACCGTGAGATAAAAGGAAAAATGTTTTCCTAAATTTAGTTAATGTTGAATTTGAGATTTCTACTATCGGAAAGTTCTCACGGAAAGGTTGTCAAGTAAATACGATTTACTTAACGGCAACTTGGAGAAACTAGACAATCATGGTGTGTTTCTTTATGATAGACACTCAGCTGACCAATGAGCTAAACGATCGTATAGCTTTAGCTATACGATCGCAAAGCTTTTGTTAAATAATTGGGCATTGTCCTATACGATAGGATTTGACATCTCCCACTTGCTCAATCATTTACACGATTGTTCTCCTCTGGTCTTGTCCTCTAACCATGTCCACACAGAGGCCACACTTTTGGATTGTCACACTGAGAATACCAAGGTAACCTTTATAGTGGTGTCATACTCAACTCGACATTAGTCGAGGTTCTGTGGAGGTTGTTCGTTGCGTTTGCTATGTTCATGATCTGAGTGATCGTTGTGTTCGAGATTGCTGTGGATCGTGCAGTGTAGCGGTCGAAGTGTTTGAGCATTCGTGGTTGCTGTCTTGCTGTGAACGAGCGTTCGTGATCAAGGGTCTTGAAGATAAGTCTTCAAAGGTATGTGTAATTCTATCCCTTGATTTGTAGAAAAGCATGTTGTAATTTCTGTTTTGCGCATAGCCTGTTATTTCCGTTTCTTGATTGTAATTGAGTATGTTCATATATGATTGAAATTTGGAACGATCCTTCCACTGCTCATGGAAATCCTCGTGTCCGATTTCCTTCAATTTTGCCTTCAAGGCAAGATTCACATACTGACAAAGAGTTTGTTTCTAAACCATTTAGAAGTCCACATTTTACCAACTTCTCAATCCTATTGAGATTAATGTGACCTAATCTTAGATGCCATAGATGGGTGTTTTCCTTAGGAGAAACCCTTGGTCTTTTTGCAGTTGTTACTGTTTTGAACGTTTCAGTATTAAGCAAGGCTTTTATGACTAACGACCTTAGTACATACAAGTTATTTTCCATTGAACCAAAACCAATCTCCATACCATTCTTAAAAATAAACATTTTATTCTCAGAAAAGGAGATGGAATAACTTTGTTCAATCAGAAAATAAACTGAAATTAAGTTCCTCTTGATATGTGGAACTACATAAAATTATCTAGTAACAGATAACATTTCTTATCCAAAAATAACTTAAGTCTACCTACAGCAACAGTTGAAACAACCTCACCAGTACCGACTCTAAGAGTCATCTCTCTAGCTTCTAACTGTTTCCAGAACTAAATCCTTGATGGGAAGAACATACGTGGTTAGTAGCACTTGAATCAAGTATCCATACAGAATCATCATTCTCTACTATACACGTCTCCAAGACAAATAAATTATATTTATTGTTTTTAGACTTCTTCCTCTTCTGGAGAATAGTGGGATCAATATCAGAACCTATATAAGCTCCAAGTTCCATTTCAGAGAACAATTCTCGTCGATGAACTTCATCTGAGTCAACAACAATTGCTTTCTCTTTTAGTCCCTTGACATTCAAAAAGGACTTGAGATTATCTTGGGAACTGATACTACTGGTTTCTTTATCATCAATCCCATTTTGCTCAAAAAGTGAGAACTTACGTTCAAACAATTCTTGTAACGAGTCCATGATCTCTTATGCAATGACCATGTTTTCAACCCTTTTGGCCAAGCATCAGGTATGCTAGCCAAAATGTGAAGTCTAGCCATCGAATTAGCCTTCATCCACACCTTATATGCATTACAAACATTTCGCGGTACATCAGGGGTCGGGACTTGAGAACACTCCTCAACTATGACAAACTTGAGTTCGTTTACCACAAAATACGTTTTAATACTCTTTCCAACGTATGTAATTGGTCAAATTAGAAAAGGAAACTAAAGAAAAATCATATAATGACATGTTGCTGAAAATACAAACATATTGATCTACGCTAGATTTTAGCAAATACTCTTGAAAACAAATCCAATCTGATTTAACAAAATCTAAATGAACCCTGTAACACATCTAGTTTTATAATGACGCTTCAGTGGTTTAGGACAAAGCCATCGAAGGGTAGTCAATTTATCCCTCCTCTGAATTGAGACACTCTCAACCAATCATAACATCAGAACAACTCTTGTTCCTATAATGACTAGCCATCATTGATTTGGTCAAGAAATCATTAACTTTCTTAACAATTTCCTGTAAGTGTGACCCTTCATTTTAAATCCTAGAGTTCTGCCTTAAGCAGCCAATCCGAAGGGAAAAAATCCGATTGGGGCAAAAACTAAAGTGACCCTATCCATTTCTGGAGTTTTCTTTGATATTGACCAATCGCACAAACCATTCGAAGGGGGCGCTCCCAGGTCACCACGAGGTCGTGCAAGAAGATCTCACAGTGCAAACTAATGAAGGAAACCGCAGGACATGTTGACAGACATCCTTCACCCACTTACAATAAATACACTCTCAGTTCACCTTGATATTAGTCCATGCAAACATCATCCGAAGGGGGACGCTCCCAGGGCACCACAAGGCCAAGCATGAATCTCACGATGTGAACCTTAAGGGAGAAAAGTGAGTGGAATTGAGATATCATATATATCTTTTCCTCCCACTGAGTATTTTAAAAACCTAGGGTTTAGTTTACTTAGGAAAACAAGACTAATTATTTTTACTATGTGACTGTTTAGGTTTGCTCAAAAGTAACTCTTACTTTGGAAAGTTAAACAACTTATTGATCAACATTCATTAAAATTTTTAACGAATATATAATCAACTGTTGCATGCTTGTAGCAAATCTATCTAATTCACCTTTCCAGGTAGGTTCCCAGGTAGGGGTGTTCCATTTCTGTTAGCTTAAATACCCCAGCCTAGCCAGAACCCATCTTAGATAAAAGGTCCCTTATAGATAGATTTAATACAAATTTAATCTTTTATTCAAATCAATTTAATCCTATTAAACCGATTTAAAAGATTAAACTTAGGTTTCCAATCTCATTAGAACCATGAACTTAGGTCTATCTCAATCAAATTTTAAAATCCTTTTAAAAAACATGATTGTACTTAAGTTTGCATGCAACTTTTGGTTATTGAATTTAATTCTAATTTCATTAATTATAACTCTTATAAAAAAATGAAACAATCAAAATGAACCATAATGCGAAGCAACACATTCATAAGGCATTCATAACTCTTACAAATAAGCCTAAGTGTCATGCTCCATGCATTATTCATTCATTACTACTTTATATAACTCTTATATAACAAAGTAATAAACCAAGCATATATGCTCTCATACACCCTTATACTATAATACTTATAAGATAAAGATGATGCATGAATATGCTTAATGCATGCATAGATATAACTCTTATATTATATGATGCATAAGCATGCTTTAAGGTATTCAATCATGCAATCTACTATATTATAACACTTATAATATAAAGATGATGCATGAATAAATGCATAACCTAAAGTGGGTTTTAAATCTATATGTCATACATTATGGCATATAAACAAACATACATCTCAATTACATTAACATTAATGATGGACTGGGATAATATGCCTCAAAATCCAAAATAAAACCAACTGTTACATTGAACCATTGAGTCGACCGGCTAAAATAAGCGAACTGAGTCTTGAACCGCCTGGGTGAATCCTCGTTCCACTGATCATGTAGCTTTTCCTTGTGATCGTCGAGTAATGTTGGTCGAGTAACCATGATTGTGTAGCAACAAATGAGTACCTTTGACTATGTGATAAAGCTTGAAGGCCACTCGATCGTGCAGCACACTGAGTTTAAATGCATGCCTAAATGATCGAGTAGATGACAACTATGCGATGAAGCATGATCGTTTAAACGATTGAGGAGAAAGCGACGAGTATCACATACCGAGTGATCAAGTGCCAATGACTATATGATAAAGCATGTTGGCCTACTCAATCATTTAGTGAGCGTGCCTACCATGCAACGAGTATCATATACTCAGTGGTCGTTTACCCTCATCGTTTACACGATCGAGTAGCCAATGCAAACCGATCAAGTAAACACTTTATTCGTTCATTTAGCATCAGCCATACAATCGTTTAGTAAATGCTACACGGTCGAGTTAGAAATTTTCTACTTGATCGTTTACCCTCATCGTTTACACGATCGAGTAGCCAATGCAAACTGATCAAGTAAATGTAGGATTGTATCAATAGCAGCGGAAGCACAAAGATCATCTAAGCATTCAAATTCACTAATTTTGGCAAAATATAAAACATGCTTTTTCAGAAAGAATGAGTTTCAAGACATACCTCTTATAGAACTTCTTCAAAGCTCCATCTCTAGCTGCTATCTTCTCCATATCTTGTTGTAGACCACCTCAAGATCTTCCCCACTATTCTCTTGGTGCTCTAGATTGAGTTGTGGGACTCAAAACAAGCTTGAATCAAGGGGTAGAAGGAGAAATGTTCACTGCAGCAACTTTGTTAAGAATCTTTCTTCAAACCAGTTTTTCTCTCAAAACTCTATGGATTGCATGCTCGATTTTCACTCCAATTTCTTCATTATATTGCAGATCAACATGCAAAGAGAAGAGTTGCATGAGTTGCAACTCATGCTACGAGAAGACAAGGCCAAGATGTTGCTTTATGTGTAAGCTACTTGGTGATGGATAATGGAAAAAACCATTTTTCCATTTTGTGTTTTTGTTTTCCATTTTTTTCAATTTTATCTAAAAATAAAAATTTGATTTTATAAATCTATTTTGATTTTAAAAATGAAAATTTAATTAATTTCATAAATTAATTATTAAATAAAACTTAATTAATTTAATATCAAATATTAAATTAATTTTAACACATATCCATCTTTATATATTTAAATTATATTTAAATATATAAATTCTACTATTCCGTTTAATTCTAAAATTAAACATAATTATATCTCGTATAATTACTAATTCCTTTAATTCTAATTTGAACGTTTCAAATTAACTTATCACACTATTCTAGAGCTAGTCCGTTATGAGCTAGTAGGGGGACCTCGTAGATCTACAGATCATGGGCTCCAACGATCTGAGATTAATTGACTAAACTCATTAGACCAAATTAATCTCCATTCGTTAACTAATGGGTCATTCCACTAAAGCCCATAGTTATACTCCCCTCACTGTAGATATATTATGTCCACATGATTTAACCATAATCAGCAAGTCAACCTTTCACAGGTTGTTCGTAATTGGGGCACCAAACGAGCTTCGTTCGCAAAACCGTCTGGCACACGCCTCTTTTTCATCGTTCTTAACCCCTGGGTTCGTTTTCGCACAATTTCGTGCCGGAAGGTTCGGGAGCAAAAAGTGGGCCCCGGGGGCTGTTTCAGGCACCAAACGAGCTCCGTTCCCAATACCGTCTGGCACACAGCCTTTTTTCATCGTTCTTAACCCCTGGGTCCGTTTTCGCGCTTTTTCGTGACGGAAGGTTCGCGCACAAAAATTGGGTCCCTTGGCCCTGCCCCGCGACACCCCAGCCAAGCCATGCAACACCCCCAGCCAGGCCATGCAACACCCCAACCAAGCCATGCGACACCCCAGCATGCCACCGCGACACCCCCACGGGGCCCCGGGGGGGTCAAATATCTATTTTACCCTCGAGATTACGTCTTATTCCTCAACTCCTTACTGATCCTCTAATGAACAACTGGTTTGTGATCCAATCATCAAACCAAAACTCTCTCAGCCCAGTGAGAGGGTGGGGCCCTTTGTTCAAGACCTAGATTCAGTACTTGAGAGAACAACCTTTCTTCTATCCCTAAATTGGGTAAGCATGAACTCCGTCTTGCACTCTATGTCCTCAGTTATTTATCCGGTCTTACCCCTGAAATGGGAGTCTTTTTGAGCCGACGCTGTTGAGCCAACCCTTAACTATGCAAATCAAAGGGCAATTGATATCAGGAAGAAATGCACGTTATCATAGTACTAAATTCTTAAACAATGTTTGATTGCATTGATGAAATATGTTAAATTGCGTCCATTAAGCATAAATTCTATAATATTGCGGTCACATGCGTTCAGCGCATTAGAACTATTGATTTTTATATTTTTGTGTAGAATATGCGTTAACGCAATGCAAAGATTGCGATAATAGGAATTCAGTGGTGGAGCACAACTTCACCGCAAGGCTTTACGATGATCGTGCTCGCAAAAATTCGCCCGAAAAGGTTCACTGCAACTTGATCGGCGCAACATGGTGGACGCATCTGGGTGAAAGGTCAATTAAGAGCGATGGGACAGAAAGCTGATAACGGTCGAATCTAAATTAAGTTGACAGCCGATAACGGTCACAAAGTACATTTAGCTTTATCGGTAACAATCATTCGGCACGTCAATCAGGAATTAAAGCTGTCCTATCTTTAAAACCGGAAGAGAGAAGCCGCCTTTCACCATGGATGCTCTATAAGTACCAAGTGCATTCTTCAGAAAAGGGGTTCACCACTTTTACAATCTTTTGTTCCAGTTCGCACGTCTTCATTTTTAGTTTTCTTTCATCTTAAGGCGGACGCGAGGGAGAAAGTTGTGCCAGTAGATCGTTTTGGTAAGCTTGGGAGAGCACCAGAAGCTCCAAAGATAGAGAGAGGGTCGACGCCTGCGAAAGCGGGAATATCTTTAGATCAGAATAGAGATTCCAGTGTAAAAAGCCTCGGTCAGCAAGGAATTGCTACCAAGCTCTCTACCTTAAAATTCCATTGGCATTTTGTACTCAACTCATTTATAAGAATGGAATTTCTTTCTCTATATTTGTTCACTCTTTGTGATTCACGCATGAGTAGCTAAATCAGTTGAATGAGTTGAGAAGCATTTAACTAGCACAACTAGGGAATCTTCATTCTTTGCGATTATCTTTTTTTATGTATGCTTCATTCGTCCATTAGAGATATTCGGGAGGGTAGTCTAAGGACAGGATCTAGACTTGAAGGTCAGGTTAGAATCTAGGTTTGGAAGAACCAGATTAGAACGCATAAACAAGAGATAGGCACTTAGAAATGAGCACTATTTGTTATCAATTCATCGCATGCATCCTAGAGATAAAATATGATTGTATGCGGTCACCTTGCTTTCATTCATCTTGCATCAATGCATAGAACAAGAATAGAGACTTAGGAATGAGCTCTATGGGCATTTTGCATTCAACACATGCGTCCTAGATTTAGGAGCATCACATTTGCATTGGAAAATGACTTGCTATACATGGTAGTAACATGATCGCATAGTTTGACACATTCCCGAGTAACGCTAGCTAAAGATCTTCTCAACCAGTTCATCGCATACTCATTGCATCTATCAATGAAACTTTCATTTCTCAAATCCGATGCATTTATTTATTTCTTTTCCATCAATGCAAACAACAAACCAAATACTTCATTTATTTACCCCGTTACCGCAAAGTTTTCATCAAAATTACCAACGCAATCTATTTTCACAAATCCCTGTGTTCGACCCTAGACTTACCAGGAAACTCAGGGGAATTTACACTTGAATTCCACTAGGGAAACTTGAGTGCACAACCGCAATTTCATCACGCATATCATCAATATTTCCATTCAATAAAATAACGCATCAAGTTTTTGGCACCGTTGCCGGGGACTTCGGCAAAATAGTTTGTTGATGGTAATTTTTTTTATTTCTTTGCAGAACTTTCAATCTCTGGCAAATTATGACCCAGAGATTGAGAGGACATTTAGAAGAAGATTGAGAGGCCGCCAACAGCAACCACAATTTGATAAAGAAGAGATGGTGGAGCAGCCTAGAGGTGGAGCACCAAATGTTAACAATGTCATGGCGAATCTGATTCTGTTGGCAAACGATCGCAATAGACCCATTAGGGACTATGCATCAGCAAACCTATATGATTTCTCTCCGGGAATCATGAGGCCTGCCCTCAACAAAAGCAGATTTGAAATGAAACTGGTGACGCTGCAGATGATCCAGACTGCAGGTCAATTTGGAGGAAGGTGTGGCGAGGATCCGCACGCTCACCTCTGAAGTTTTATTGAAATCTGCAATACTTTTGTGTTCTAGAACATCTCTGCTGAAGAAGTTCGACTAACGTTGTTCCCGTTTTCTCTCTATGATCTGGCTAGGAAATGGGTATATTTTCTCGAACCGGGAGAGATCACTTCTTTGGAGCAGGTAGTGGAGAAATTTATGAAGAAGTATTTTCCACCTATCGAGAACGTAAGACGAAGGAAGCTTATTACTAATTTTGAACAAGACTTGGACGAATCGCTCAGCGATACTTGGGCGAGGTTTAAAATATTGGTTCGGGATTGTCTACATAATGGGTTACCAGACTGCCTTCAAATGGAGATTTTCTATCATGGTTTGAATCCCACTTCACAGACCGCTGTCAATGCAGCAGCCGCTGGTAGTCTGCTTAACAAAAGATACGATGAGGAAGAGAATATTCTGGATCGCATCTCCAAGTACCATGAAAACTGGAGAGAGAGTGATCAGAGATTGAGACTTAAAGAGTCTGACGCAAACAATTGTGCTATTACTTCATTACAAACCAAATGACCGCAATGATGAATTTTATCCAAGGAATGGCGATCAGTAGCCCAACATCGCAAGGTGGGAAAATCAACGAAATCAGTCAGAACACCGCAAGTTGTGCAACTTGTGGTGATGGGCATGCGATGGAAGATTGCCCACAAAATCCACAATCTATATACTTTGTGAAAAATAATCCCTTTTCAAACACCTACAATCCTGGGTGGAGAAACCACCCCAATTTTGCCTAGAAGAATCAACAACAAAATTTCTAACCTATGGCGCAAAAAGAAAGGCCACTAGGATTCTTTCAACGCAACAATGGTCAATCGAGTAATCAAGTAAGTAGCTCACAACAACCACCGCAATCCTCTTTTTTGCAGAGCCTATTGAAGCAATATATAGAGAAAAATGAGATAGTGCTTCAAAGTCAAGCCACGTCCATCCGCAATCTCGAATTGCAAATCGGCCAGATTGCGAGTGAGCTAAAAAGTCGATTGCAAGGGGCGTTGCCAAGTTCAAACGAACTTCCACAAAACTCGGGGGGATCAGGTAAGAAGCAATGTCAGGTTGTGACATTGCACAGTGGGAAGACCGTGGAGGGAGAAAAGAAGGAGCAAAGTAGAACAACTTCCATCGTAACTGAGTCTGAGATTGCAGTAACGCAAGAAGAAGAAAGAGAAAATGAAGTAGTGGAACCTGAGGTTGCGTCGACCTCGAAGCCTAATGAAACGGGAACCGTGAAAATTCAGTTACCACCTTTCCCTCAGAGACTAAGGAAGAAGAAAAACGAAGAGGTACAATACCAACACTTCTTATCTATATTAAAACAATTACATGTTAACATTCCTTTCAGTGAAGTGATTGAGGAAATGCCTGCCTATGCCAAGTTTCTGAAGGACATGGTAATTGAGAAGAGGGGCACTGGAAAATTTGCCACGGTGGCATTAACGCAAAGTTCCAAATGATGGAACACGAGACATACGCAGCGAAATTATGATCTAATTACACTATAATTGCTCTTAATTGAAAGGAAACTAGTATGCAAATAAATAGAAAAACAGTAAACAAAAAGATAGGATACAACCTTTGTAGCTCCCGAAAAATCATTTTTCCTCATTGAATCTTAACCCAAACTCTTCAAAACCACCACTAGAGTTGACCTACTATCCTCTGGACTCAGGACCAAGTTGTGGGACCCAGTGGATGAAGAAAACCGAGAGAGAGAAAGAGATGGAAAGAGAAATGGATTTTCCTTTTTGGTTTTTGGGTTTTCCTTTTTTCAGCCCAAATTTTAGAAAACAATTTTGCAAAATATCAAAAGTTTTTTCATTCAAAATGAAAGCCTAATTTATAGAAAAAACCATGCAACAATTGCATGAAACAAATCCATAAAAACCCAACACTTACAATCCACTATCTTAATGGGCTTAATGTCTCCACTATAAGCCAACACCTAGCCCACTATTTTGTTAGTGGAATTATCCAACAAAAGTTTGGATTTTCCCATTAACTATAGTCAAAGGGAAAAATAGTCGTTTGGTCAAAGTCAAACTTTGACCCAAAAGTCAACTTTTTAACTTTTTAAGATTTTTTCCGTGTTGACTAATTTTGACCTCCCGAGCATGAATCCGCATTCATTTTCTCCAAATTCAAATCACATTTGAATATAAGGTCGGTCAAAATTTGATTTTTCAAAGTCAAAAATCAACTCTTTGACTTTTTACATCTTTAACCATTTCCATTATTTCCGAGCTTCCAAATAGGAACGTATTCATATTCTTGATATTTAAATCACATTTAAATATTAAAGTTGTATCTCTAAACTAAAAACTAACTACTATATCACATATACTTGTCAGTCTCTCTCTTCACCTAATTCGAACAATTCGAATTATTCTATCATACTGTTCTAAGTTTATTCCATATGAGCTAGTAGGGGAACCTAATGGACCTACAGATCATGTGCTCCAACGATCTGAGATTAATCGATAAAATATTTTAACCTAATTAATCAACATTTGTCAACTAACGGGTCATTCCACTAAAGTCCCGTAGTTGTACTCCCCTCACCGTAGATATATTTCTGTCCATCTGATATAACCATAATTAGTAAGTTAATCCTTCACAGGTTGTTCGTAATCTCGGTTGGGTCATAAAAACCATTTTACCCCCAAGATTACATCTTGTTCCTTAAGTTCCACTAATCCTCTAATGAACAATTGGTTTAAGGTCTAACCTATAAACCGAACCCCTCTCGGGCCAAGGAGGGGGTGGGGCCCCTTGTTCAAGACCTGGATTCAGTACTAAGGGGAATAACCTATCTACTATCCTTATAAAGGGTAGGAGTGAATTCCATCTTGTACCCTATGTTCCCAGTTATCCACCTGATCTTACCCCTGAAATGGGAGGCTTATTGGGCTAGCGATGATGAGCTGCTCTCACCTATGCAGATTTAAGGATAATTTCGAGTGTACGGGAGTTCATAGTTAGCTCAAGATTAAGATTAAGTTACCTAGTTCATCAATTAATGAAATAGTCAGTTTTATACCTAAAACGACATTTAGAACGTAAAAAGTGACTATCTCATGGTTCAGTCTTACGCAAACTCATTGCATAGGATGCCCCCACTGTAGATATATTGGCTATATATTTGAACTTGATCCACATTTATATCATTACATAAAGTTCAAACTACATTAAATAGCCTCAGGACCTTAGTTTATTGGATTCAAGTTTACAATTTCAATAACAACTTTATCGAAAAACAAAACAGAATATGATTATTAATTTACAAATTACGAGTTTTAGGAAATAAAATCCAACACCAAATCCATAATCCCATAGAAGATGAGCGATTCTGGGAGCTTTACTATTCCTTGCTCCATAGGAGGACTCTATATTGGGCAAGCCTTGTGAGACTTGGGGGCCAACATAAATTTGATGCTGCTGTCAATTTTCAGACAATTAAATGTGGGGCAACTTGTGCCTATATCAGTGACTCTCCAATTGGCTGACAGATCTCTGGTTCATCCAGAAGGTAAGATGAAGGATGTACTGATCATGATTGATAAATTTATTTTGCCAGTTGACTTCATCATTTTAGACTATGAGGCCGACAAGGATGTGCCCATCATTTTGGGGCGACCTTTTCTATCAACAGGTCGTGCCCAAATTGATGTGCACAGGGGAGAAATCACTTTAAGTATAAACGGACAGAAGCTCAAATTTAATATAATTCGTGCCATGAAATTCTCGGATGAAGAAGACCTGCAAGATTCTGATGATGACCTGAATTTGATTAAAGCAGAAAAGTCTAATGAAGAGTATGAAGAAGAGGATGCCAACGCATTCGTAGCTACTTGTAATGCGATCGTAGCAAAAACAAACAAAAAAGAAGAAATGATCGCAACGCAAGAAGTAGAGTCGAAAGAAAAACGAAAAACAACGCAACCTTCCCTAGTGGAACCACCAACACTTGATTTGAAGACCCTACTAACCCATTTGAAGTACGCATTTTTGGGGCAGAATGAGAAGCTGCCAGTGATCATTTCCTCTACGCTCAACAAAGAAAATGAGAATGCATTGATAAGCATTCTCAAGAAACATGTGCAAGCAATTGGCTGGACGCTAGCTAACATGAAAGGAATTAGCCTTACGTACTACATGCACCACATTTTTCTTGAAGACGACCACAAAGTAACCATTGAACATCAACGCAGACTCAACCCTGCGATGAAAGAGGTCGTCAAGAAGAAGATTATCAAATGGCTAGATGCAGGCATTATCTACCCCATAGCAGATAGCACGTGGGTCATCCCCATGCAATATGTGCCGAAGAAGGGCAGAATGATGGTAGTCCCAAATGAGAACAACGAATTAATAGCGTAAAGGACCATCACTAGATGGCGCATATGCATGGACTACCGCAAGTTCAATACAGCCACAAAGAAAGATCACTTTCCTCTGCCTTTTATCGATCAAATGCTAGACAGACTAGCAGGGAATGATTTTTACTGCTTCCTGGATGGGTATGCCGGATACAATCAAATCATGATAGCTCCTGAAGATCAAGACAAGACCACATTCACCTGCCCATATAGGACGTTTGCTTTTCGCTGTATGCCATTTGGCCTTTACAATGCGCCAAACACGTTCCAAAGGTGCATGATGGCGATCTTTTCAGATTATCTCGAGAACTCAGTGGAAATATTTATGGATGACTTCTTCGTTTATGGGAACACTTATGAAGTCTTCCTAGCCAACTTAGAGAAAATTCTAAAGAAATGTAAAGAGACGAATTAACTGCTCAACTGGGAAAAATGTCATTTCATGGTCAAGGAGGGTATAGTGTTGGGACATAAAGTCTCCCAGAATAGCTTGGAGGTGGACAAAGAAAATACTGATACAATAAAAAAACTTCCACCTCCAACCAGCGTGAAAGTTGTGCGAAGCTTCTTGGGGCACGCCAGATTTTATAGACAATTTGTCAAGGACTTTTCTAAGGTAGTACGACCACTGAGTGCGTTGCTAGAGGCTGAAAAAATTTGAGTTCGACAACAACTACCTCAACGCATTCAGAGTTTTAAAAGATGCGCTAATTACTGCACCCGTACTGATTGTGCCGGACTGGACATTGCCATTTGAAATCATGTATGACGCAAGCGGGTATGTGATAGGGGCAGCTTTAGCACAAAAGAGAAAAACAATTTTACACCCCATCGCGTATGCGAGTAAAACTTTAAACCCTGCTCAAAGTAATTATACCACTACAGAGAAAGAACTCCTGGCTGTGATTTTTGGGAACCAAGGTACTCATCCACACCGACCACTGAGTGATCAAATACTTAATGACAAAGAAGGAAGCAAAGCCAAGGTTGATCAGATGGATTCTCCTCCTTAAAGAATTTGATATCAAAATAATTGACCGAAAGGGGACAGAGAATCAGGTTGCGAATCATTTGTCTAGACTAGAAAATCTTGAAGTTGACTGCAATGAGACTGAGGTGAGTGCCATGTTCCCGGATAAGCAGCTGTTCCACATAGAAGAATTGCCCTGGTATGCGGACATCGTTAATTATTTGGTTTGTGAGCAAGTTCCTGAAGATTACACCTATCATCAATAGAAGAAGCTCAAGCACGAATGCAAACATTATTATTGGGATGAGCCAAATCTGTATAAAACAGGTGCAGACCAGATTATTCGATTATGCGTACTAAATGCTGCTCAACAACGCATATTGTCACAATGCCACGACTCACCAAATGGTGGGCACTTTGGAGGGCAGCGCACTGCAGCTAAGGTTTTGCAAAGTGGATTCTTTTAGCCCACATTATTCAAGGATGCTATTGACTACGTAATGAAATGTGATCGGTGTCAACGCACAGGCAACATTTCATGGAAAAACGCAATGCCAATGAACACTATCTTGGAGTTGGAATTATTTGATGTATGGGGGATTGATTTCATGGGACCATTCCTTCCTTCGCATTGCAAGCATTACATATTATTGGTCGTCGATTATGTGTCCAAGTGGGTAGAGGCCATAGCATACACTGCAAGTGATGCGGCGGTAGTCACCCAGTTCCTGAAGAAAAATATTTTCACTCGTTTTGGCACCCCTCGTGCCATCACAAGTGATGAAGAATCACACTTTGTCAATCACAATATCAAGAAGCTGCTGCATAAGTACAATGTCCTTCACAAAGTGGCCACCGCATACCATCCGCAAACGAATGATCAGGATGAAGTGTCTAATTGAGAAATTAAGTTGATACTTGAGAAGGTAGGAAAGTCTTCATGGAAAGATTGGGCAATGAAGCTTGATGATGCGTTACCGGCATACCGGACCGCATTCAAAACATCAATAGGTATGTCCTCCTATGCGTTGGTATTTGGCAAGGCGTGTCATTTGCCTTTGGAGCTGGAGTATAAAGCATTGGGGGTGGTCAAGAAGCTGAATTTTGATTCAAAGAAGGTAGTGGAAGCGCGAAAAATGCAACTGGTCGAGCTGGAAGAATGAAGGAACAACATATGAAAATGCGAAGATTTATAAAGAGCGCACCAAGCACTAGCATGATCAACGCATATGCAGAAAGAACCTCCAAGTCGGGCAAAAGGTCTTACTCTTCAATCAAGATTGCAACTCTTCCTAGGCAAATTAAAATCACACTGGTCCGGTCCCTTCATCATTAAAGAAATATTTCCGCATGGTGCGGTTGAGCTGAGCACTGAGGATAGCAGTTGGACATTTCAGGTTAATGGACAGCGGGTCAAGGCATATTGCGGAGGTGACTTTTAGCCAGAAACAACCTCCACAAAGTTAAAGAACCCGGACTACTCACCTACATGATTCTTGAACTCTTATCCCTTCATTACTTTACTTTTATTTTAGCTATCTGAATCTTACTTAATTTCTTTCTCTTAAAAAAAAACTTGTTGTTTTGTTTTAAAATCATTTGACCCTCTCTTTGTCTGTTTACAACGATTAAGGCATAGGATTGCGGAGATATTACATGAAGAAGCAAATGATCCAACTCCATCACCGCAATCCACAAAAGATAAATCGCCGCAAAGATGGATGCATCAATACAATGCGGGCGACAGCGTAAAATTTGGGGGTGTACTCTTCCTTATCTTTATTTCCGATTTTGCGCTATCACGTTGAATTTTAGTCTTTCAAGTTTTATCACCACATCCTCTTTAATCACAATTATTTGACATAGATAAATTTGGTGAGTTACCGCATATTGTTTCTTTGCCAAGTATGATTTCAATGATGAAAAATATACTTCTATTTCTTTCGTATATATTAGCGTCAACTTAATCTTAAGATAGTCACCTCATGAAATATTTCTAGAAGTTAGGGGTTTGCTAGCTTCCTTTCAAACTCTCTTTACGACGCATTTTAAAACATCGCATAACTTATTTTAATCTTTTGGCAAGGAGGAGATTGCCGCATTTTAAATTTGGGGGTGAGATATTTATCTTCGACCTTGCTATTTTCTTTAAAAAAAAAAAACTATTTTTGAGAATAACAACTCCACTATCAACGCAATAGGAAACCCATGTTGATAAGAGTTAATTTGTGAAAGGCACTTACTCGTAGTTGGATGTCCGTATGACACACGTGGGAGCAAGCCAAAACGAAAGTAAGTCACCAGAATCAATGCATAAATCAATGACCGCAATTCCACTGCCAAATCGGTATGAGTTTAGTCTGAGAAAGAGTGCATTGCTCGCAGTTGGATGTCCGCATGACACCTGTGGGGGCAAACCAAAACGAAGGCAAGGCACTTGAATTAGCAGAAGGTCAGAAAAAAAATAAGCAATGAAGAAAATATTTTGTGCAAGGATAAAATCATTTGACACCCCGGTAGAAAATTTTCTTTGTGAAATAAATCATGCGATGTTTCTGAATTTAGCAAAGTTCTTTTGAAAGTTAAACTTGCAGTCCCTAGATCTTAGAAATATTTTAAGAAGAGACTTGAATAAGACTTAAGGAAATTCTAGTATATAGGATTCGAACGAAGTATTCTTGAGAAATCTAGAAAAGAACTTTGTGGTTGACTTGCTAAAGGAATCTTTAGCTTATGCTTGAGGAAAAGCATTGTTTAAATTTAGGGGTGTGATAACGGGCAAAAATGCACGTTATCATAGTGCTAAGTTCTTAAACAATGTTGGATTGCATGGATGAAATATGTTAAATTGCGTCCATTAAGCATAAATTCTATAATATTGCGGTCGCATGCGTTCAGCGCATTAGAACTATTGTTTTTTGTATTTTTGTGCAGAATATGCGTTAACGCAATGCAAAAATTGTGATCATAGGAATTTAGTGGTGGAGCGCAACTTCACCGCAAGGCTTTGCGTTGATCGTGCTCGCAAACAATCGCCCGAGAAGGATCACCGCAACTTGGTTAGCGCAACATGGTGGGCGCATCTAGGTGAAAGGCCAATTAAGAGCGATGAGACAGAAAACTGATGACGGTCGAATCCAAATTAAGTCGACAGCCGATAATGGTCACAAAGTACATTCAACTTTATCGGTAACAATCATTCGGCGCGTCAATCAGGAATTAAAGTTGTCCCATCTGTACAACCGGGAGAGAGAAGTTGCCTTTCACCATGGATGCTCTATAAATACCAAGTGCATTCTTCAGAAAAGGGGTCACCACTTTTACAATCTTTTGTTCCAGTTCGCACGTCTTCATTTTTAGTTTTATTTCATCTTAAGGCAGTCCGAGGGAGAAAGTTGTGCCAGTAGATTGTTTCGGTAAGCTTGGGAGTGTGCCGGAAGCTCCAAAGATAGCGAGAGGGCCGATGCCTGCGGAAGCGGGAATATCTTTAGATCAGAATAGAGATTCCAATGTAAAAATCCAAAGAATGGAATTTCTTAACTCATTTATAAGAATGGATTTTTTTTCTCTATATCTGTTCACTCTCTGTGATTCACGCATGAGTAGCTAAATCAATTGAATGGGTTGAGAAGCATTTACCTAGTACAACTAGAGAATCTTCATTCTTTTCAATTATCTTATTTATGTATGCTTCATTCATCCATCAGAGATACTCGAGAGGGTAGTCTAAGGACAGGATCTAGACTTGGGAAGGTCAGGTTAGAATCTAGGTTTGGAAGAACTAGATTAGAATGCATAAACAAGAGATAGACGCTTAGGAATGAGCACTATTTGTTATCAACGCATCGCATACATCCTAGAGATAGGATATTATTGTACGTTGTCACCTTGCTTTCATGCATCTTGCATCAACGCTATGGACATTTTGCATTCAACACATGCGTCCTAGATTTAGGAGCATCGCATTTGCATTGGAAAATGATGGTCGCATAGTTTGACGCATTCCCGAGTAACACTAGCTAAAGACTTCTCAACCCGTTCATCGCATACTCATTGCATCTATCAATGCAACTTTCATTTCTCAAATTCGCCACATTTATTTATTTCTTTTTCATCAACGCAAACAAAAAACCAAATACTTCATTTATTTACCCAGTTATCGCAAAGTTTTCATCAAAATTACCAACGCAATCTATTTTCACAAGTCCCTATGTTCGACCTTGGACTTACTAGGAAACTCAGGGGAATTTACACTTGAATTCCGCTGGGGAAACTTGAGTGCATAACCGCAATTCCATCAACGCATATCATCCATATTTCCATTCAATAAAATAACACATCAAGTTTTTGGTGCCGTTGTCGGGGACTTCAGCAAAATAGTTTGTTAACGGTAATTTTTTTTAATTTCTTTGCAGAACTCTCAATCTCTGGCGAATTACAACCTAGAGATTGAGAGGACATTTAGAAGAATATTGAGAGGCCGGCAACAACAACCACAATCCAATAAAGAAGAGATGGCGGAGCAACCTGGAGGTGGAGCACCATCGAGCTAGAACTTTTCTACTTGAACTTTTTTACATGATCATCTAACTTCTTAAGTACCACTGATTCCTCTAATGAACAATAAGGCATAATCCTACTATGACTGAGTCCTCTCTTCTCATAAGAGGGTATGACCACTATGTTCAAGATCCAAAATTAGCCACTGAGGGAACAATTTATCTACTAACCCCTGCTTCAGGGAATGAGTAAATTTTGTCTTGTGTAGCTGAGTTCTCAGCTCCCCAATCAGATGAATCCCGAAAATGGTAGACTTGTTGAGTTGGCAATCTGGCCACTCTCATCCATATAAATCAAAGGACCGCCTTCATGACTAGGAAGTTCCCACCTCACTCAGGATTAAGATCATGTCACCTATGGTCATCCTAGTGAAATGTAAGTCTCAATTATGAAGTTATATAAAGAGAGTAATCATTTCGTAGTTCGATCTTATACAAGCTCTTTGTATAGGATACCCTTGCTCACATGTCTCCACATGAACGATTAGGATCAAACCATTTGTAGCACTTTACAACGCTTATAACATCTACAAAGTGGGTCGTATCCGTAGTGTCAACAAGATAAAGGATAAGGTATCCCTCATTTATCCTTATACTATAGACCATTTATGTTATTACTTAAGACATGATCCACTTGTATGTCTCCACATACATGCTTAAGTTACATAAAATAACCTCGAATATTAGTTTATTGGATTGAGTAAAAGCTTATAAAATAACACTTATTTTATTAATAACAATATGTTTACAGAGTGTTTACAAACTACGAGATTACCAAGAGAATTAGGACACCAATCCCATCACCACATTCATTAACTATGAGGCACTCCACTAAAGATCCATAGTTGCACTCTTATGAACTGTAGTATATTTATTTGTCTAATTTTACCATTTTATGTAAGTCAATATTTCACATGTTGTTCATAACTACAACTGGATCAAATTACCATTTTATCCATGTAGTTACCTCTTACAACTTATGTGTCACCGATTCTTGTATGAACAATTTGTTTTCGGGCTAGTGAAAGGGTGAGGTTTCATTGTTCAAGTCTTAAAGTCAGTACTTAAGGGAATAACCTACCTACGTTCATTAAAGATGGAAAGGAGTGAAATCCATCTTATGATGCTATATTCCCAACTCCTCACTTAGTATCATCCTTGAGATGATAAGCATGTTGAGTCAGCGACTAAGATCATTCTCACCCATACAAATCAAAAAATGACTCTCATGAGCAGGAGTTCATGACTCACTCATGATTAAGATCGAGTTATATGGTTATCATTTGAAATATTAATCTCTTCATATAGCGGTGTTATAAAGAGAGATTATATATTTCATTGTCCGATCTTATACAAACTCATTATATAGAATTCTTTCACTTACATGTCTTAATGTGAATAATTTGAATCAAATCGTTTGTAACACTTACAACATTTGTAATATTTACAAAGTGAGTCGTATCCATAGTGTACCAGGATATGACAAGACACCCAACCTTATCCATATACTATAGACTTTTTAGGTTATTACTTGAACACAATCCACTGGTTGTCAACCACATACTGTTTAAGTTACACTAAATAATCTTGGATCTTAGTTTATTAGATTTTGAGTTATGCCAATAATAAATAGCACTTATTTGAAAATAAATCAATGCCAATAATAAATAGCACTTATTTGAAAATAAATCATACTTTACTTATTAATAATTTGTTTACAATAAATTTATAGTCTATGTGATATATGACATAAATCCCAATACAAATTACCCCTAATTTGAATGAATCCTTTCAATGTAGTAAATGTATGTAAACACAAATCATCAAACACTTTCTATACACTCCTCATATATTTGAAATAATCCCCTCTCCATGTAAATAAACTCCTAAATCAAATCCCTCCGAAAACTAGTAAGCAAAACTCAAAAAAAAAAAAAAAAAAAAAAAAAAAAAAACACATTTCAATACAACATCTAGAAAAAACACCCAAAAAGAATTACATGTTGCGAAATTCATTATCTACATGTATTGAGATGATTTTTCCATTGATTTGCATTTGGGGTTTTCCATATAAATAAAATTTTAAAGCAAACCCTTCTAAAATCTAAAAACAAACAAACAAATTTCACACATTGAAATTTCATTATCCACATACGCATTTGAGAAGATTTTTAATTTGTTTCACGTTTGAGTTTTGGATATAAATAAATTTCTAAATTAAATCCCTAAAAAAAGATTTCAATACAATATCCAAAAAAGTAAAATATGAAAACTAACAATTTGAAATCGCTCCGATCAAAGATTTATCATCCACATGTAAAATGTTTAAGCTAAGAAGATTTCTTCTATTGTTCATCATTTAGGTGTTTGGATTGGCGATCTATATTTCTTCCATTTTCACAAAGTGATCCATTATTATTATTTATCTTGAATTTTTTCAATTTAGTAGTGAAGTGAAGTGGGGTAGAAGAAAGAGTTGAATATCGATGACCAAAGCTCGAACTCCAAATAGAAGAAGTTATAGATATGTGCCTATTTGTATCTCTTAGATGAAAGATTTTGTTTGAGTTGCGTTATTTCGTAAATGAGGTGTCTTTTCACAAAGGATTTTAATTGGCATCTAGTGCACCCTATCTCGAAGAGTTGCATCCCATCAACATCAATTGCACTTATTCAACCTAAGATTTTTTTTTTTTAAATATATAAATTTATTTTGTAAACTAAAAATTGAAAAAGTCACCTTCAGTATCTTTCAAACAGACACCTACACTCGAAAAGTCACAACCACTCGCACAAAGGGTAATATGAGGACTAATGAAAAATGTAAGGGTAAAAGGGACATGTAAAGATTTTCTTTACGTAGCCTCTTTTAATATATAGCGATAGAGATATTTTTTTCTTTTCAAATTTGAATATTTGATTTGTTAGATTGATTTAGACATGCTCAATATAGGAGGCCAAATATTAGACATGCTTAATACGGGAGGCCAAAAGTTCTAGTTCTCCAACTTTACATGTTGAACTATTTTTCTAATTAGTATTAGTTTGATGTTTATTAAGTAGAAACCCACTTATTTTTCCAAAATCCATTTAATTTGTCTACTAATGCATGTGAATTACGTGTAAACAGATAAAGAAATTTGTACGTACCTTCATTATAAGTTGCTTCTCAAATTCATTTTGACAAAGAAAACAAACTATGTCTTCATTTGCTCATGTAAATATCGAACGATGTACTAAAATTCTCTCCTCTCTCGATCAAACAAATTTATCAATGGAGCTCGATTTCATGGAAGTATAAAGAGAGAAAAGAACATAAGTCGATTATAGTGGTTCGGTAATAGTTACCTACATCCACTATGAAAGATCTCCAAAGACTTTATTGATTCAAGATTACAGAAATTACAGAGAAAATACTTCTGAGTTAAGTATTATATACTCTTAACTTCCTCTCAAATTTAACTCTCTTTTCTCTTTTCAAATACAAAATTACCTTCTTAGTTTACGTCAAGAAAACAGTAAGCAAATTAGTTTAACTAATTTTCTGTTTTCATTTTAACCAGATTGTTTGACAACTTGATGCAGGTGAAGGAATTTAGTTCAACCTTTTTAAAAAATTTCCCTCTTAAACCAAATTCCTTTGAAGATCTTCAATTCTAGGTATTTATTCCTTCTCATAAATCTACTACTCTATGTAGATTAAGGGAGTGATCAAATTTAGGTCTAGGTAGGGCTTTAGTTAGGAAATAAGTTACATTTTCTTTTGTTTTAACTTTATGTATGTTGGTTGTGCCTTTTTCAATAATGTCTCTTATGAAGAATAACTTGACATCAATGTATTTTGTCTTGTCATGACATTGTTGATTCTTTGTAAGATGTATGGCACTCTGGTAGTCACAAAGTAGCTCTACTAATTCTTGTTTATAGCCTAACTCACTAATTAAGCCTTGTAACCAAATTGCTTCTTTGATGCCTCTGACACTACTATGAATTCGGCTTCAGTAGTTGACAAGGCAACTACTGATTGAAGATTGGACGTCTAGCTTATTAGATTTCCTCCAATTTTAGGAGTAGTTTATATTCATTAGGAGCTGAGTAGAGTATACCTCTGTTCACTAGGCATCAAAATACCCATTCGATAGCTTCCCAATGGTTTCTACGAGGATTGCCCATATAATTATTGACCAAACTTGAATTATAAGCTAGGTTTGGCCTAGTGCAAACCATCTGATATAAAAAACTTCCAGTAGCATTAGAGTAGAAGACATTAGCCATAGCTTGCTTCTCAGCTGGTTCTCTAGGAGAGTCGTTAGCACCTTTTGAGTGTATTGCCTCTATGGTAAGAATAGTTCTCTTCTACTTCTTTGCCTTATGATCTCCATTCCTAGGATCTTCTTAACTTACCCTAGATCTTTCGTCTCAAACTTAGTATTTAACGGACTTTTAATCTCATTCAACTTAGTCAAATCTTTCCCTACCAACAATATATCATCTACCTATAGTAATAGGTAGATTAAGATGCCATCAATAAGCTTCTTGTAGTAAACACAAGGGTCATAAAGACTTCTAACAAAATCTATTTCACTGATAAAGTCATCAAACCTTTTATGCTAGCATCTAAGTGACTGCTTATGTAACGGCCCGACTTTCTAAGACACCTGATAGGACCGTTACTTCATGCATGCATAAACTTCTACATAAACATTTACATTTAAAACATGAAAATTGGACTATTTTATTAAATAAATAATTCAAACAAAGTTTTAGCTCAAATTTTATAGCGTTTTGATTCGGGGTACCATTAAACAGAAATTTTAAAATAAGGGAATTTAACTGAAAAATCCCAAACACCTAAGTTCTGTCAAAATCTAAATCATGATAAAAACAGGAAAACATGAAAATGACACAAGTGATACCAGCTTCACAAGCAACTACATACTCAGCTTCCATAGTAGAATCTGCAATACATCCTTGCTTGATATTACGCCACCCTACAGCTCCCCTGTTTAGGGTAAACACTGATCAGACATGGATTTTCTAGAATCCTTGTCAGTTTAGAAATCAGAGTCAGTATATTCTGTAAGGATCAAATGCTTAGCTCCATACACCAGTTTATAGTCCCTCGTTCTCCTAAGATACTTGAGGATGTTCTTAACCGTAGTCCAATGGTCTAACCCTGGATTGAACTGGTACCCACTGACTATTCCCACTACATAACAAATGTTTGGCCTAGTGTAGAGCATAGCATACATACATTAAGTTTCCTACGCTTGAGGCATAGGAAATACGTCTCATATCCTTAACTTTTTTAGGTATCCTAGGACACTGTTCCTTAGACAACTGTGTTGAGGTTGATGCCCTAAATCTAGTGGGTTCTGTAGTTTGTAATTGTAATGTACAAATAATTTAATTTTTTTTAATAAAATATGTAGAGATATGCAAGTGGATCATGTTTAAGTGATAACCTAAATGGTTTATAATAGATGGATAAGGTCGAGTACCTTATCCTGGTGACACTACGAATAAGCCTGCTTTATAGATGTTACAATTGTTGTAAAGTGCTACAAATGATCTGATCCCGATCATTCATGTAGAGACATGTGGGCGAGGGTATTCTATATAAAAGAGTTTGTATAAGATTAGACCACGAAATGATTAGTCTCATTATATAACGCCATTGAAATAATAGAGACTTACATTTCACCAGGATGACCTTAGGTGACATGACCTGAATCCTGTTTTAACCCATAAATCTAATGTTCCAAGATCTAGATTCCTGTTTTAACCCAAAATTGATCGATTTAGTTTGTAAACTTTTGTTCCTGACTTCGGGCTATGAACCTCTTGAGCTGAGTCATAAACATATTCTCTTCTAGATTTCTATTTAGAAAAGTAGTCTTGACATCCAGTTGTCATATCTCATAATCATAATATGTGGCTATGGACAAGAGAATTCTTATAGATTTAAGCATAGAAACAAGAGAAAATTTTCTCATAGTCAACCACTTCCCTCTGGGTATAACCCTTTGTTGGATTTTATGTCCTAAAACTCGTAGTTTGTAAATTAATAAACATATTTTGTTTTGTTTTTCAATAAAGTTGTTATTGAAATTGTAATCTTGAATCCAATAAACTAAGGTCCTGAGGCTATTTAATGTAGCTTGAACTTTATGTAGTGACATAAATGTGGATCAAGTTCAAATATGCAGCCAAAATGGTCTATAGTATATGAATAAGGTTAGGCACCTTATTCTGGGGACACTATGGATGCGACCCATTTTGTAGTTAGTACAAACGATGTGATCCTAAATTTTTCATGTGGAGACATGAAAGTGGGGGCATCCTATGTAAAGAGTTCACATAAGACAGAATCATGAAATAGTCACTTTTTACGTTCTAAACACCGTTTTATGCATAAAACTGACTATTTCGTTAATTGAGGACCTAGGTAACTTAATCTTAATCTTGAGCTAACTATGAACTCTTATTCATTCGGAATTATCCTTAGATCTGCATAGGTGAGGGCAGCTCATTATCGCTGGCCCAAAAAGCCTCCCATTTCAGGGGTAAGATCAGGTGGATAGTTGGGAACATAGGATGCAAGATGAAATTCACTCCTACCCGTTATAGGGATAGTAGATAGGTTGTTCCCTTTAGTACTGAATCCAGGTCTTGAACAAGGGGCCCCACCCTCTCCTTGGCTCGAGAGGAGTTTGGTTTATAGGTTGGACCTTAAACTAATTGTTCATTAAAGGATCAGTGGAACTTAAGGAACAAGATGTAATCTTAGGGGTAAAACAGTTTTTATGACCCAGCCGAGATTACGAACAACCTGTGAAGGATTAGCTTACTAATCATAGTTATATCAAATGGACAAAAATATATCTATAGTGAGGGGAGTGCAACTACGGAACTATAGTGGAATGACCCGTTAGTTAACAAACGTTGATTAGCTCCATCTAAAGAGTTTAGCCAACTAATCTCGGATCGTTGGAGCCCATGATCTATAGGTTCATTAGGTTCCCCTACTAGCTCATATGGAATAAACTTAGAACAGTATGATAGAATGATTCAAATTGTTCGAATTAGGTGAAGAGAGAGAAACCGACAAGTATATGTGATATAGTAGTCGGTTTTCAGTTTAGAGATACAACTTTAATATTTAAATGTGATTTAAATATCAAGAATATGAATACATTCATATTTGGAAGCTTGAAAATAATGGAAATGGTCAAAGATGTAAAAAGTCAAAGAGTTGACTTTTGACTTTGAAAAGTCAAACTTTGACCGACCTTATATTCAAATATGATTTGAATTTTGAGAAAATGAATGCAGATTCATGCTCGGGAAGTCAAAATTAGTCAACACGGAAAAATCATAAAAAGTCAAAATGTTGACTTTTTTGTCAAAGTTTGACTTTGACAAAATGACTATTTTGCCCTCTGACTAAAGTTAGTGGGAAAATCAAAACTTTTGTTTGATAATTCCACTAACAAAATAGTGGGCTAGGTGTTGGCTTATAGTGGAGACATTAAGCCCACTTAGATAGTGGATTCTAGGTGTTAGGTTTTTATGAATTGATTTCATACATTTTTTGCATGGCTTTTTCTATAAATATGGGCTTTGAATTTGGATTAAAAACTTTTTCCATTTTTGCAAAAATTAGTTTTCAAAATTGGGCTAAAAAATTTAAAAACCCAACCCAAAAAATCTCCATCTTTTTTTCATCTCTTTCTCTCTCTCGGGTTCTTCATCCACCGGGTCCCACAATCCGGTTCTGAATCTAGAGAATAGTAGGTCAACTCTAGTGGTGGTCCGGAAGAGTTCTGGTCGAGATTCAGTGAGGAAAAGCGATTTTCGGGAGCTTCAAAGGTAATTTTTAATTTACTGGGTTTTCCTTCAATTGCATGTTTTTTTTCCTTTAAATTAAAAGCAATTAGAGTGTAATTAGATCTTTTTTTCCGTTACGTATGTCTCGTGTTCCATCATGTGGTATCAGAGCATGCTTTAATTATGCTCAATTGCTTTTGGTGGGTGTTTTTTTCTTTCTATTTAAATGTTGAATGAAATGTGCACTAAAGTGGATTCATTATGATTTTGACATTGTTTTTATTTGAATTTCTTGTGGAAATTTATAATTGCTCACATGTTTATGAGCATTAATGTGTGAAAAAGGGTCTGTAAATTTTTTGGAGTCATTAGAGTTGAAATTAGATTGTAATTTCTTGATTCCGGGAGAGAGGATAACAACAAAATTGAAGGATCTTTTATCACAGACTCGAATTTACTCCCAGACCCGAGAAAAGTTCTCCCAGACCCGACTTGAGCAACGGTCCGACCCGGTTTGGAGTAACCCCGTGCGCGTTAGCTGTCAATGAAGCTCTCCGGTCCATTCCGCGACGCCGATTCTCCGACCGAAGCAGCTTCGTGCGACCCGCCTGCTCGAGCCCGCGATTTCCGTCCGACCCGTTTCACGCTCCAACCTGCTTCGAAGCAGCCTCGCGCGCCTTCTGTACTCCACGACCCGTGTGTTCCATTCAACCCGCCCCGCCTTGCCCGACGCCTCTGTTGACTGAGCCAGTATGCGTTGACCAGCCGGTCCAAACGGTCTGGACCGGTTCGTTTGACCTGGTTGAGCCGGTTTGATCGGTTCAACTTGGTTTTTGGTGTTTTTGGGCCGGTTCGATTGATTTCTGAGCGGTTCAAGATGGTTCAAAGTATTTGAAGCCGATTCCAGGAAGCTGGTTGCTGATTTGTGTAATAAATTAGTTATTTGTTTGTTTTAATGTCAAAATCGATCCACTTTAGTGTTGTTTACATATTATGCATGTGATGTATAATGTTGTTTGATTTTGTGTGCATATAGTATGCCATATAGTTTTAAAACCCCACCATAGGAAAATCATGTGAAATGCATTTGATATATCTTATAAGTGTTATAAAATATATACTATGCATGCTTAGTTTTAATATGAGTGTTATATTAAAGCATGTTTGATTGAAAGAAGCATGTTATAGATGAATGCTCTAGGGTTATAATTGTTATAAAATAACCTAGACTTCTAAAATCTATAATAAAGATAAGATGCATGCTCACTTAGACCATCGAGCAATCCCAATTTTCATAGAAAATAGGTCGATATCTTGTAAAACCGAAGTTACAAGAAAACTCACCCGACAAGATCTTGGCAAAAAGTCAGATAAGATGACTAAGGGTGAAGGTTTTTAAGTTGACGGTTTAAGAAACACCTACTACCTGGAGATCGAGCCGGCGTCTGAGTTAGGTTAAACCGGTTTTATGAGCATGCGTGAGCGGTGTGAGGTAATAAAATTTGTTTATCACCTAGACATCGTAGGTTAAAAATCCAGTATAAAAGTTATACTCGGACGAATTACCTAGACTTAGGATATGTTTAGTTAACCGAAATGTATCGCTAAGTATTTTATACCTTAACCATTTAGAACACTTCAGCTGGAGAGAAGTAATGTACTTTTAGCCCTAGCATCCCTAAGAGTTCACACCGTAAGATTCATGCTTGGCTTTGGGCCGTTCTGGGAGCAGACTCCATTCAAAGAGTATTTGCATGCGTCAATACCAAGGTAAATAGGGGAAGTTGTTCATAGTAAGTGGAGAAGGAAGTGTGTCAACACATCCTACGATCTTCCATTAGGTCGTACTGTGAGATTCCTATAATGCACCTGCATATCTGCCCTGGAGCGACCTTACCAATCGGAGGGTTGTGTTATAGGATTCGGAACTCCGTGAACTCTAGAAATTGATAGGGTCTCTCAGGTCCGTTTTCATTCTTGTCTTTCCAACCTCGGGAGCATAATGATTCTGATCTTTGAGGTCTAAAAATGGAGGGTCACACTTACAAGAATTACTAAGTGTTAGTAAGTTATTGACCAAAGTAGCAATAACTGAGTTACTATAGGAATAAGAGTTATTCTGGTGATAATATCTAGTCAAGATAGTCTTGGTTCAATGGAGGAATAGTCGATCACCCCTCGGTGGAGGTTATTCTAAACCATTGAAATATCGTTGCAAAATATAATAATGAAGGGTACATTATTAGTTTTTTTTGCTAAACTTTATTGGATTTAAAAAATTAATGGTTTTACTAAAAAGGATATGTTTTTCTTTTCAGCATGACTAGCTCTTTAGTTCAACTATTAGCTTCTGAAAAACTTAACGGCGACAACTACTCAACATGGAAAACAAATCTGAATTCAACACTAGTAATAGATGACTTGAGATTTGTCTTAACTAAGGAATGTCCTCAGGCCCCTACCTCGAAAGAAGCACAAGGTAAATATGATTTACTAGTTGCTGAAACATGTTTAGTAGAGTATGATACCTCAACCTGGATATTAGATTCAGGAGCCACTAATCATATTTGCTTCTCTTTTCAAGAAACTAGTTTATGGAAAAAGCTTGAAGAAGGCGAGATCACCCTCAAGGTTGGGACAAAAGAGATTGTCTCGGCCGAAGCAGTGGGAGACTTGAGGTTGTTTTTCAACGATAGATATATCATACTTAAAGATGTTTTGTATGCTCCTAAAATGAGACGGAATTTGATATCTATCACATATATATTGGAACAAATGTATAAAATATCTTTTGAAGTTAATGAAGCATTCATTTTCAGAAAAGGTATTCAAATTTGTTCTGCTATACTTGAAAACAACTTATATAAGTTAAGACCAACTAAAGAAAAATTTGTCTTAGATACTGAGATGTTTAGAACAGTCAAAACTCAGAATAAAAGACAAAAAGTTTCTTCTAATGCCTATCTATGGCACTTAAGACTTGGCCACATAAATCTCAAAAGGATTGAGAGATTGGTTAAGAATGGACTCTTAAATCAATTAGAAGACAATTTTTTACCTCCATGTGAGTCTTGTCTTGAGAGAATAATGACTAAGAGATCTTTTACTGGAAAAGGTCTCAGAGCCACAATATCCTTAGAGCTTGTACATTCGGACTTCTATGGACCGATGAATGTTAAAGCTTGAGGTGGGTATGAATATTTCATCTGTTTTATTGATGATTATTCAAGGCATGGTAATATTTACCTAATGCATCACAAGTCCGATTCTTTTGAAAAGTTCAAAGAATATAAGGCTGAGGTTGAGAACCAGTTAGGTAAAACAATTAAGACACTACGATCAGATCGAGGTGGGGAGTACATGGACTTAAGATTCCAGGACTATATGATAGAATACGGAATCAAGTCACAACTCTCTGCATCTAATATGCCATAGCAGAACGATGTATGTGAAAGAAGAAATAGAACCTTGTTGGACAAGGTTCACTCAATGATGAGCTTTCCTAAGTTACCTAATTCCTTTTGGGGACATGCATTAGAGACTACTGTCTATATTTTGAATAACGTTCCCTCTAAAAGTGTTTCAGAAACACCTTATGAGCTATGGAAAGGGCGTAAAGGCAGTTTACGTCACTTTAGGATTTGGGGATGCCCAGCACACGTGTTAGTGCAAAATCATAAAAAATTGGAACGTCGTTCAAAACTATGCCTATTTGTAGGTTATCAAAAAGAAACAAAAGGTGGTCTATTTTATGATCCTCAAGAGAATAAGGTATTTGTATCGACAAATGCCACATTCTTAGAGGAAGACCATATAAGAAGTCATCAACCTCACAGTAGACTAGTATTGAATGAAATTTCCAAAGACGCTACAGATAGAACTAGTTCATCTACTAAAGTAATAGATAAAACTAGTATATCTGGTCAGTCACATCCTTCTCAAGAGTTGAGAATGCCTCGACGTAGTGGGAGGGTTTTTCATCAGCCTGATCGTTACTTGGGTTTAACAGAAACACAAGTCGTCATACCTGATGACGGCATAGAGGATCCATTGACCTATAAACAAGCGATGAAAGATGTAGACCGTGATCAGTAGGTCAAAGCCATGGACCTCAAAATGGAGTCTATGTACTTCAATTTTGTCTGGAAACTTGTAGATCAACCAAATGATGTAAAACCAATTGGTTGTAAGTGGATCTACAAGAGAAAATGAGACCAAGCCAATAAAGTACAGACTCTTAAGGCTCGACTTGTGGCAAAGGGTTATACCCAGAGAGAGGGAGTGGACTATGAAGAAACTTTTTCTCCCGTTGCCATGCTTAAGTCGATTAGAATACTCTTATCCATTGCCATCTTTTATGACTATGAAATTTGGCAGATGGATGTCAAGACAGCCTTTCTAAACAACAATCTTGAGGAGAGTATCTATATGGCTCAATCAGAGGAGTTTATTGCACAGGGACAAGAACAAAAGGTTTGTAAGATTCAAAAATCCATTTATGGATTGAAACAAGCTTCTAGATCTTGGAATATAAGATGATACTGCGATCAAATCTTATGGCTTTGTACAGAATGTTGACGAGCCTTGTGTTTACAAGAAGATCGTCAATTCTACTATAACGTTCTTAGTTTTATATGTTAACGATATTCTACTCATTGGGAATGAAGTAGGTTATCTAACTGACATCAAGAAGTGGCTAGCAACGCAGTTCCAAATGAAAGATTTAGGAAATGCGCAGTATGTTCTCGGGATTCAGATTAGTCGGAACCGTAAGAACAGAACACTAGTCATATCTCAAGCAACTTATATAGACAAAATATTGTCTAGGTATAAGATGCAGAATTCCAAAAGAGGTCTGTTACCTTACAGATATGGAATTCATTTTTCAAAGGATCAATATCCTAAGACACCTCAAGAGGTTGAGGATATGAGATGCATTCCCTATGCTTTCGCAGTAGGGAGCCTGATGTATGCAATGTTATGTACTAGACCTGACATATGCTACGTAGTAGGGATAATCAGTAGGTATCAGTCCAATCCTGGATATGATCATTGGACTACCGTTAAAAATATCCTCAAGTATCTTAGAAGAACGAGGAACTATATGCTCATGTTGGTACTAAGGATTTGATCCTTACTGGATACACTGACTCTAATTTTCAAACCGATAAAGATGCAAGAAAATCTATATCGGGATCAGTGTTCATTCTGAATGGAGGAGTAGTAGTGTGGAGAAGTGTGAAACAAAACTGTATTGCGGACTTCACAATGGAAGCTGAATACGTAGCTGCATGCGAAGCAGCAAAGGAAGCAGTATGGTTGAGGAAATTCATGACAGATTTGGAAGTCGTTCCAAATATGCATCTGCCTATCACCCTATATTGTGATAATAGTGGTGCAGTTGTAAATTCAAGAGAACCAAGAAGCCATAAGCGCAGCAAGCATGTTCAGCGCAAATACTATCTGATCCGGGAGATTGTACATCATGGAGATGTTGTAGTAACCCAGATATCTTCTGAGCAAAACATTGCTGATCCTTTTACAAAGGCCTTCACGGCTAAAGTGTTTGAAGGTTACCTACAGAGTCTAGGTCTACGAAGTTTGTAAACTAGGACAAGTGGGAGAACTTTTGGGTATATGCCCTAGTTTATTGTACTCATATGTTTCTTACTTAAATTCAACATTGTGATACTCCACTAGGAGTTTTAGTCCAAGTGGGAGTTTGTTGGATTTTATGTCCTAAAACTCGTAGTTTGTAAATTAATAAACATATTCTATTTTATTTTTCGATAAAGTTGTTATTGAAATTGTAATCTTGAATCCAATAAACTAAGGTCCTGAGGCTATTTAATGTAGTTTGAACTTTATATAGTGACATAAATGTGGATCAAGTTCAAATATGTAGCCAAAATGGTCTATAGTATATGAATAAGGTTGGGCGCCTTATTTCACACTATGGATATGACCCACTTTGTAGTTAGTACAAATGATGTGATTCTGAATCGTTCATATAGAGATATGTGAGTGGGGGCATTCTATGCAATGAGTTTGCATAAGACTAAACCATGAAATAGTCACTTTTTACATTCTAAATGTCGTTTTATGTATAAAACTGACTATTTCGTTAATTGATGACCTAGATAACTTAATATTAATCCTGAGCTAACTATGAACTCCTGTTCACTCGGAATTATCCTTAGATCTACATAGGTGAGAGTAGCTCATTATCGCTGGCCCAATAAGCCTCCCATTTTAGCGGTAAGATTGGGTGGATAGTTGGGAACATAGGGTGCAAGACGAAATTCACTCCTACCCATTATAGGGATAGTAGATATGTTGTTCCCTTTAGTACTGAATCCAGGTCTTGAACAAGGCGCCCCACCCTCTCCTTGATCCGAGAGAGGTTCATTTTATAGATTGGACCTTAAACCAATTGTTCATTAGAGGATTACTGGAACTTAAGGAACAAGATGTAGTCTTGGGGGTAAAATGGTTTTTATGACCCAGCCAAGATTACGAATAACCTGTGAAGAATTAGCTTACTAATCATGGTTATATCAAATGGACAAAAATATATCTATAGTGAGGAGAGTGCAACTACGGGACTATAGTGGAATGACCAGTTAGTTAATGAATGTTGATTAGGTTCGTCTAAAAGAGTTTTAGCCAGCTAATCTTGGATCGTTGGAGCCCATGATCTATAGGTCCATTAGGTTTCCCTACTAGCTCATATGGAATAAACTTAGAATAGTATGATAGAATGATTCGAATTGTTCAAATTAGGTGAAGAGAGAGAAACCGACAAGTATATGTAATATAGTAGTCGGTTTTCAGTTTAGAGATACAACTTTAATATTTAAATGTGATTTAAATATCAAGAATATGAATACGTTCATATTTGGAAGCTTGGAAATAATGGAAATGGTCAAAGATGTAAAAAGTCAAAGAGTTGACTTTTGACTTTGAAAAGTCAAACTTTGACCAACCTTATATTCAAATGTGATTTGAATTTCGAGAAAATGAATGCGGATTCATGCTCCGGAGGTCAAAATTAGTCAACACGAAAAAATCATAAAAAGTCAAAATGTTGACTTTTTGGTCAAAGTTTGACTTTGACAAAATGACTATTTTGCCCTTTGACTAAAGTTAATGGGAAAATCTAAACTTTTGTTGGATAATTCCACTAACAAAATAGTGGACTAGGTGTTGGCTTATAGTGGAGACATTAAGCCCACTTAGATAGTGGATTCTAGGTGTTGGGTTTTTATGAATTGATTTCATGCATTTTTTGCATGGCCTTTTTTTATAAATATGGGCTTTGAATTTGGATTAAAAACTTTTTCTATTTTTGCAAAAATTAATTTTCAAAATTGGGCTGAAAAAATTAATAACCCAACCCAAAAAATCTCCATCTTTTTTCCATCTCTTTCTCTCTCTCGGGTTCTTCATCCACCGGGTCCTACCATCCGGTTCTTAGTCCAGAGGATATTAAATCAACTTTTGTGGTGGTCCGAAAGAGTTCGGATCGAGATTCAGCGAGGAAAAGCATTTTTCGGGAGCTTCAAAGGTAATTTTTAATTTACTGTTTATTCCTTCAATTGCATGTTTTTTTTTTCCTTTAAATTAAAAGCAATTAGAGTGTAATTATATCTTTTTTTTTCTGCTGTGTATGTCTCGTGTTCCATCACCCTTTGCTATAAGTGTAGCTTTGAAAATCTTAACCTTTCCAGCTACATCTCTCTTTCTTTTATAGATCTATTTGCACTCTATGGGTTTTACCCCTTCAGGTGGATTTACAAGATCCCATACTGAATTGGAGTACATAGATTCCATTTTTCAGGTCCACGGCTTTGACCCATTGGTCCTTCTAAATCATTTATTGCCTGTTTATAGGACAATGGATCCTCAATACCATCATCTGGAATGACAACCTAAGTTTTAGTTAAACCCAAGTTACAAACAGGTTGTATCACAACCTCACTACGTCGAGACATTCTCAATGATTGAGAAGGACGAGACTTTCCTGAAGTGCTAGTTTTTTCATTAATTCTTGATGAAGGACTAGCTGCATCAACAACCCTTGTTGATTCTTCAGTACCTTCACTTAATACTATTTACCTTCGTGGTTTATGATCTCTCATGTGGTCTTCCTAAAAAAAATGTAGCGTTTGTTGATACAAACACCTTATTTTCTTGAGGGTCATAAACCAAACCACCTCTCCTTTCCTTACGATAACCAACAAATTAACATAATCTTGAACGAGGTTTCAACTTCTTAGGATTTGTCACTAACACATGTGCATGAAAACCCATATAATAAAGTAACGTAAACTTAGTTTACGCCCCCTCCATAACTCGAAAAGCGTTTCAGAAATACTCTTTAAGGAAATATTGTTCAAGATTTGGATTAAAGTCTCTACTGCATACCCCCAAAACGAATTAGGCAATTGAGCATAGCTCATCATAGAATGAACCATATCTAATAAGGTTCTATTTCTCCTTTATGATACACCATTCTGCTGAGGTGTACCAGGTGCTAAGAGTTGGGATTGAATTCCATCATATAGTCTTGGAATTCTAAACCATGTACTCTCTACTCCGATCAGATCAAAATGTTTTAATTGTTTTACCTAATAGGTTTTCAACTTCAACCTTATACTTTTTGAATTTTTCAAAGGCTTCAGACTTATGTTCCATTAGGTATAAGTAACCATACCTTGAATATCATTTATGAAAGATATGAAGTATTTGTACCCTCCTCTAGCCTTTACATTCATTGGACCACAAAGATCCAAATGTATGAGATCTAAGGGTTCTTTGACTCTATAACCTTTTCCACTAAGGTCTTTTAGTCATTTTTCCTTCAAGACAAGATTTAAAGGAGGTAATGAATCATCTTATAATTTATTTAGAAGTCCAATCTTTACCAATCTCTAGATCCTATCTAGATTTATGTGGCCTAATCTCAAATGTTAAAAATACATATTATTGTTACTTGGAGAAATTCTTCGCCTTTTTATTTAAGTAATAGCAGTTTTAAACATCTAATGATTCAAAAGTTCTTTTGATTCATTTGGTCTTAATACATATAAGTTGTCTTCTAGTTTAGTTGAACAAATAGTTACACCATTTTTCATAATGAACGCTTCATTTGAATTAAAAGAAACATAGTATGATTATTTAATTAAACAGGAAATAGAAACAAGGTATACGATACGAAGGCGCTCGCTCAGTCGTTTAGACGATAGTGCTTCACCATATCGTTGTCGTTTAGACGATCATATAAGGCTTGCATTGCAGAGC
Organism: Benincasa hispida; assembly: GCF_027475165.1. Lineage (NCBI taxonomy): Eukaryota > Viridiplantae > Streptophyta > Magnoliopsida > Cucurbitales > Cucurbitaceae > Benincasa > Benincasa hispida. The sequence continues at coordinate 23,059,488 of NC_143481.1, forward strand.
GCGTTGTACGATCACATACCTCATGCTTCATTGCATAGTAAAAGTTACACGATCGTTGCTAAACGACCATTTAGCTCTGGAAACATAGGTAAATGATTGAGTAAAGTGTTTACTCTTTCGTGTAGACGACCGCGTTGGAGTTTGGTACACGATCAGTGGAGACAAGGACTTCGACCGGACGATTCAAGACCCGGTCGCTTATTTGAACCAGCGACTCTTTGCATTCGTAATAGTTAGCTTTAGTTTTTGAAGATTTGAGGCAATTTTTCCCGGCTCATCAACATTTATTTCTTATACATGAGATGTATGTGGTTTATATGGAAAAGTGTTTGACATATAGATTTGAATCCCACCTTAGATTGTGCAATTATTCATGCATCATGTATTATAAGAGTTATAATATGGCATGTTGAAATTACAAGAGAGCATGCACATGCATCATGAAAATATAAGAGTTATATTTGTGCATGCAGTGAGCATATTCATGCATCATCTTTATATTATAAGCGTTATAGTATAAGGGTAAATGGAAGCATGTTTTGCTTGGTTCATTGCTTGTTTGTATAAAAGTTATATAAAAAGGTAGCAATGAGTGAACGATGCATGGAACATGACACTTAAGTTGTTTATAAACGTTATGAATGCCTTGTATGTGTTAGTTTTGCATTGTGATTGGTTTTGGTTGCTTATGTTATAAGTGTTATAATAGAAATCAGAACTAAAATCGATAAGAAAGAGTTGCATGCGGACTTAGGATGAACTCATGTTTTAAAAGGGTTTTAAAATTGGATTGAGATAGACCTAAGTTCAAGGTTCTAATGGGATTAGAAACCTAGTTTAATCTTTTTAAATCGGTTTAATAGGAGTCAATTGATTGGCATAAAATATTAAAATTGTATTAAATCTATCTATAAGAGACCTTTTGTCTAAGACGAGTTTTGTCTAGGCTGGGATACTTAAGCTGACAGAAACGAAACACCCCTACCTGGGAACCTACTTGAAAAGGTGAATTAGATAGATTTTTTTGCAAGCATGCGACATTTGGTCAAACACTCCATTAAAGAGTTTAATGGATGATGATCAAAAGTTGTTTTAACTATCCAAGGTAAAAGTTACTCTTGGGCAAACCTAAAAAATCACTTAGTTAAAATTCTTATCCGTGTTTTTTCTAAATAAACTAAACCCTAGGTTATAAAATACTCATTAGGAGGAAGAGATGTATCTGATATGTCAATGATTCCACTCACGTTTCTCCCTGAATGTTCACACTGTGAGATTCATGCTTAGCCTCGTGGTGCCCTGGGAGCATCCTTCTTCGGATGGTGTTTGCATGAGTCAATATCAAGGTGGACGAAGAGAGTGTTTATAGTAAATGGGAGAAGGGTGTGAGTCAACATGTCCTACAGTCTCTGTCATTGGTTTGTACCATGAGATCATTTTGTACTCTCTCATGGCGCCCTGGGAGCGTCCCCCTTCGGATGGGTTTTGTGCAGTAGGTCAAGATCAAAGTGAATCCATAAATGGATAGGGTTGCTTTAGTTTTTGCCCCATTCGGATTTTTTCCCTTCGGATTGGCTGCTTGGGGTGGAACTCTAGAGCCTAAAATGGTGGGTCACACTTACGAAAAATTGTTAAGTAAGTTAATGATTTCTTGACCAAATCAATGATGGCTAGTCGTTATAGGAGTAAGAGTTGTTTTGGTATTAATGACTGGTTGAGAATTTCTCAATTCAGAGGAGGGATAATTGACCTCCCTTCGGCAACTTTTGTCCTAAACATTTGAAGCGTCATTTCGAAACTAGATGTTACATGGGGTTCATGTTAGTTTTGCTAAACCTTATTGGATGTTGTATGTTTTTTCAATGGGAATTTGCTTAAAACCTAACATAGGTCAATGTGTTTTTTTTTTCAGCAACATATTTGTATTTCTGTTTAATGCCTTTAATTTGACCAATTACATACAGTGGAAAGAGTCTTATAAAACGTATTACGTGGTAAACGACCTCGAATTTGTCATGGTTGAGGAATGTCATCAAGTGCCGAACCTTGATACACCGTGAAGTGTTTGTAATGCATATGAGGTGTGGATGAAGGCTAATTCATTAGCCAGAATTCACATATTGGCTAGCATACCTGATGTTTTGGCCAAATGGGTCGAGAACATGGTCATTGCAAGATTTGTTTGAACGTCAGTTCTTACTTTTCGAGCATAAAAGGATGGATGATAAAACCATTAGTGTCTGTTCCCAAGTTAAACTCTAGGAAGAGAAAGCAATTTTTTCTAACTCTGTTGAAGTTCATAGAAGAGAAGCATTCTCTGAAATGCAACTTGGAGCTTATTTAGATTCTGATACAGATCCCACTACTCTACAAAAGAGGAGGATGTCTAAAGACAATAATTCTGATTTATTGGTCTTGGAGACATGTTTGGTAGAGAATGATGATTCTGCCTGAATCCTTGATTCAAGTGCTACCAACCATGTCAGTTTCTCTTACCAAGGATTCAGTTCCTGGCAAACGTTGCCACAGGGAGAGATGACTTTTTGAGTCGGTACTGGTGAGGTTGCTTCAGTTGTTGCTGTAGGCAGGCTGAAGTTATTTTTTACATGTAACGTTATCTATTACTGGATAATATTTTCGTAGTTCCTCATATCAAAAGGAACTTAATCTCAATTGATTGTCTCATTGAACAAGTTCATACCATCTCTTTTTCTGAGAATAAAGTTTTTATTTTCAAGAATTGAATGGAGATTGGTTCAGTTCAATGGAAAGTAACTTATATGTACTAAGGTCGTTAGTCATAAAAGCCTTGTTTAACACTGAAATGTTTAATATGGCTACGACAGCTAAAAGACCAAAGGTTTCTCCTAAGGAAAACGGCCATCTTTGGTATCTAAGGTTAGGTCACATCAACCTCAATAGGATTGAGCAGTTGGTGAAAAGTGGACTTCTAAAAAGTTTAGAAGAATACTCCTTGTCAGTGTGTGAATCATGCCTCGAAGGCAAGATGACCAAATGACCTTTTACTAGAAAATGTTACCGAGCCAAGGAAGCCTTAGAGCTTGTACATTCGGACCTCTATAGACCGATAAGTGTTAGAGTTCGAGGTGGGCATGAATATTTCATCTCTTTCATAGATGATTATTCAAGGAATGGGTATCTCTATCTAATGCAACATAAGTCTGAAGCCCTTTATAAGTTCAAGGAGTATAAGGTTGAAGTTGAAAACTTGTTAAGTAAAAAGATAAACACTAAGATCTAATCGTGGTAGAGAGTATATGAACCTCCAGTTCCAGAACTATATGATAGAGTATGGGATTGCGTCCCAACTCTCGGCCCCAGGTACACCTAAGCAGAATGGTGTATCAGAAAGGAGAAACAGAACCTTGTTAGACATGGTTCGGTTTATGATGAGTTATGCTCATCTTCCAGACTCATTTTATGGTTTTGCGGTGGAGACTGCATTCTATATTCTAAACAACGTTCCCTTGAAAAGTGTTTCTGAAACAACTTTTGAGTTGTGGAGAGGTCGTAAAGGTAGTTTACGCCACTTCAGGATTTGGAGGTGTCCGGCCCATGTGCTAGTGACTAACCCAAAGAAGTTCGAACCACGTTCGAAAGTTAGCCTTTTTGTAGGCTACCCCAAGGAAATGAGGGTTGGATACTTCTATGATCCGAGTGAGAACAAAGTGTTTATTTCTACAAATGCTATCTTCTTGGAAGAAGACCACATCTGGGATCATAAGCCACGAAGTAAGCTTGTTTTACGTAAGATTTCTAGTGAGACTGAGACTACTGAGGGTTTAACAAGAGTAGAACAGACTAACAAATCAACAAGAGTTGATGTCGATACATCTAGTCAACCAGCTCAAGAGTTGAGACTACTTCGACATAGTGGGAGGGTTATGAACCCACCGGATCGCTATATGGGTTTGATTGAAGACCAGAACGTTATTTCTTATGATAAGGTCGAGGATCTATTGTCTTTTAAGAAATTAATGGAGGATGTTGACAAGAATGAATGGATTAAGGCCATGAACCAGGAAATGGAGTCTGTGTAATTCAATAACGTCTGGAAGCTTGTGGATCCGCCTGATGAGGTAAGACCTATAGGGTATAAGTGGATCTATAAGTGAAAGTAAGGTGTAAATGGAAAGGTGCAAACCTTGAAGGCTCGACTCGTGGCAAAGGGTTATACCTAGGTTGAGGGAGTTGAATATGAGGAAACTTTCTCACCTGTTGTCATGCTTAAGTCTATCAGGATACTCTTGTCCATAGCCACTTTTCATGATTATGAGATATGGCAAATGGACGTCAAGACTGCCTTTCTTAATGGTAATCTTGAGGAGAACATCTACATAGCTCAACCAGAGAGGTTTGCTGTTCCAAATCAAGAGCAAAAAGTTTGCAAGCTTAATAGGTCCATTTATGGGCTGAAACAAGCGTCTTGATCGTGGAACATTAGATTTGACACTACGGTCAAGTCATTTGGCTTTAATCAGAACATTAATGAGCCTTGTGTTTACAAGAAGATCATCAAGAGCTTAGTAGCTTTCTTGGTACTATATGTGGATTGTATCCTACTCATTGGGAATGATGTAGGGTTTCTGACTGACATTAAAAAGTGACTAGCTGCCTAGTTCCAAATGAAAGATTTGGGTGAGGCATAGTATGTTCTAAGGATCCAGATCATTTGGGATCGTAAGAACAAGAGATTAACCTTGTCTCAGGCATCGTACATCGATTAAATGTTGATTAGGTATAGGATGCAGGATTCCAAGAGGGGTTTGTTACCCTTTAGGCATGGAATTGTTTTGTCTAAGGATCAATGTCCTAAGACACCTCAAGAGATTGAGGAGATGAGACGAATTCCCTATGCTTCAATTGTTATGTACCAGACTCGACATTTGCTATGTAGTAGAGATTGTCAGTCGGTACTAGTCCAATCTAGGATTTGATCACTAGACGGTGGTCAAGATGATCCTCAAGTATCTTCAGAGAATGAGGGACTACATGCTCATGTATGGAGATAAGGATCTGTTCCTTATAGGATACATAGACTCTGATTTTCAAACCGATAGAGATACTCGTAAATCGACATCGAGGTCAGTGTTCACTCTAAATGGAGGGGTTGTAGTGTGGTGAAGCATCAAGCAAGGATGCATCGCGGACTCCACTATAGAAGCCGAATACGTAGTCGCTTGTGAAACAGCTAAGGAGGCTATTTGGCTAAGGAAATTTCTTATAGATTTCAAAGTTGTTCCAAATATGGATTTGCCCATCACTCTTTATTGTGATAATAGCGAGGCTGTGACAAATTCAAAGGAGCCTCGGAGTCATCGTCGGGGCAAGCATATCGAACGTAAATACGACTTGATCAGGGAGATTGTGCATCGCAGTGATGTGATAGTTATGAAGATCGCATCGGAGCACAACGTTGCTGATCTCTTTACAAAGGCTCTCATGGCTAAAGTGATCGAGGGTCACCTAGAAAGTTTAGGTCTGCGGGACATGTGGCATCTTGTCTAGGGCAAGTGGGAGATGATACTAGGGTATGCCTTAGTTTATTGTATATTGTACATGTATTTATCTTGTATTGTACATTAGCTTCCTGAGGCATTAGGACAAGTGGAAGATTGTTGGGATTGGTGTCCTAATTCTCCTGAAGTCTTGTAGTTTGTAATTTATACATATTGTTATGAATTAAATAAGAGTTATTTTATTTGGCAATTACTCATATCTAATAAACAAAGCTCCATTGTTATTGTATGTAAACTTAAACATGTATATGAGATATACAGGTGGATCATGCCTTAAGTGATAACTTAAATAGGTCTGTAGTATAAGAATTAAGGAGGGATACCTGATCCTAGTGACACTACAGATACGGCCCGCTTTGTAGAGGTTTGCAAGTATTGTGAACTACTACAGATGGTAGATCTTGACTATTCATGTGGAGACATGCAAGCGGGGGTGTCTTATACAAAGAGTTTGCATAAGACCGGACCACGAGATGATTCATTTCTTTATATAACATTGTTGATACTGGAGACTTATATCTCACCTAAACGACCACAGGTGACATGACCTCAATCCTAAGTGTTTTGGGAAATCCTGCCTTTGAAGGCGGTCCTTTGATTAGTATGGGTGAGAGTGGCTAGATTTCCAACTCAACATGCCTACCTTTTTGGGGACTTGTCTGATTTGGGATATGAGAACTTAGTTACACAAGATGGAATTCATTCCTTCCCTGAAGCAGGGGTAAGTAGATAGAATGCTCCGTTAAAGGCTGATTCCGGGGCTTGAACATAGTGGCTGCAGCTTCTCTTTGGAAGAGAGGACTCAGTCATACAAGGACTATGACTTAAGTTCATTAGAGGGATCAGTGGTACGTAAAGAGTTAGATCTAACTACAGGGGCATAATAGTTATTAGCCCAGCTGTACTTACGAGTGATTTGCGAAGGGTTATCGCACTGTTGATTTGTTGATATGGACACATAATATATCTATAGTAAGGAGAGTTCAGTTGGTTGGTCTTTAGTGGAGTGTCTGGTAGTTAACCAATGGTGGATCCCGTGACTAAAGAGTTTATTCAGTTATTCACGTACCATTGGAGCTTCGAGCTACAGGTCCATAAGGTTCCCTTGGTAGCTCAGCAGATTCAAGTTGAGAATTAGTTCTTGATGTTGATTTGAAATGTTCAAATTAACAAGAGGTAATTCGATTATATATGATGTGATCGGTGTGATGTACGAGATACATCAAGTGGAGGATTAATGTAAATGAGATTTACATTAAGGATCATGGAATAGAAAAAGAGCTATGATTTATATGTTTCATGAGATGAAATATTAAAACTATAGGTTATAAATAAAATATGGTAAGTTGGTTATGAAGGAAATTAAACACGAGGATTTCCATGAGCAGCGAAATAGATCATTCCAAATTACAATCATGTATGAACATTATAAATTACAATCGTAAACAGAATAAATGGTTATGCATTCATTGCAGAAATTACAGCATGATACAACAAGAAATCAAGGAGAAATCTCTGCGCATGTTTGTAGACTCGTCTCCACTCTCCTTGCTCACAAACGCTCAAACACAGCAACCTCAAACGCTTAAACAACACGACCGCTACACAGCACGAACACTGCACACTCGAACTCAGGGATCACCTCGATCACAAATTTCCCAACAGTACGAACAACGTCCACAGAACCTCGACGGTGTCGAGTTGAGTATGACATCACCAAGAAGGGTAACTTAGTATTCTCGGTGTGAGAATCCAGAGGGTGGGCTCTGTGTGGACTTGGTATGAGGCAGAAGAATGGAGGAATCAACAATCGTGTAAACGATTGAGCAAATGGGAGAAGACTAGACCTATCGTATAGCTCGATGCTCAATCGTTTAGCAAAAGCTAAGAGATCGTCTAGCAAAAGCTAAGCGATCGTTTAGCTCGTTGCTTAGTTCCGTTTCTGTCGCTACAAAGCACTACACAATCGTCTAGCTCACTTAAGCTGTCATTTAGTAAATTCGTATTTACTTGACAAGGTTCATGAGATTCTTTTTCTGAGAGAGAAAATCTCAAATCAATTTTGACAAAAAACTTACTGAAATTAGGAAAACAATTTTCCTTTTATCTCATGGTTACCATAAACCACCAATAACCTCCCACTCAATTGGTTATTAGAGAAAAAGATTTAATTATCCAATAATTATATTATTATAAATATATATGATAACTAACTTATTATATTATATTTATAACCTATAGTTTTAATATTTCATCTCATGAAACATATAAACCATAGTTCTTTTTCTATTCCATGGAGATTTACATTAATCCTCTACTAGATGTATCTCATATACCATACCGATTATATCATATATAATCAAATTACCTCTTGTCAATTTGAACATTTCAAATCAACACCAAGAATTGATCCTCAACTGAATCCATTGAGCTACCAAGGAGACCTTATGGACTTGTAGCTCAAAGCTCCAACGATACGTGAATAACTGACTACATTCTTTAGTCACGGGATCCACCATCCGTTAACTGTCAGCACTCTATTAAAGACCAACAATTGAACTCTTCTTACCATAAATATATTATGTGTCCATCTTAATCAATCAACAGTGCGACAACCCTTCACAGATCGCTCGTAAGTACAACTGGGCCAATAACCGTTATGCCTCTGTAGTTATATCTAACTCCTTAAGTACCACTGATCCCTCTAATGAACATAAGTCATAGTCCTACTATGACTGAGTCCTCTCTTCCAAAGAGAAGGTGTGGCCACTATATTCAAGTCATGGAATCAACCCTTAAGGGAGCAATCTCTCTACTTATCCTTGCTTCGGGAAAGGAGTGAATTCCATCATGTGGATTGAGTTCCCAGTTCCTAGATCAGACAAGTCCCCAAAAAGGTAGACATATTGAGTTGGCAATCTGGCCACTTTCACCCTGCTAATCAAAGGACCGCCCTCAAAGGCAGGAGTTCCCAAAATACTCAGGATTGAGGTCGTGTCACCTATGGTTGTTTAGGTGAGATGTAAGTCTCTAGTATCAATTGCGTTATATACAGAGTCTAGTCATCTCGTGGTTCGGTCTTATATAAACTCTTTGTATAGGACACCCCGCTCGCACGTCTTTACATGAATGGTCAAGATCTACCATCTGTAGTAGTTTACAACACTTGCAATCCTCTACAAAGCGGGTCGTATCCATAGTGTCACCAGGATCAGGTATCCCACCTTAATCCTTATACTACAAATCTATTTAGGTTATCACTTAAGGCATGATCTACTTGTATATCATATATACATGCTTAAGTTCACATAAGGTAACCAAGGAGCTTTGTTTACTGGATATGAGAAAATGCCAGAATGAAATAACAATTATTTTTTTAATCAAACAATGTGTATCTTTACAAACAATGAGACTTCGAGAGAATTAGGACACCAATCCCAACAGGTTATCATATATATTTATAATAATATTAATTATTGGATAATTATCTCTTTTTCTCTAATAACTAATTGAATGGGAGGTTATTGGTGGTTTTATGGTAACCATGAGATAAAAGGAAAAATGTTTTCCTAAATTTAGTAATGTTGAATTGAGAGTTTTTTTATTCTCGGATTACTCACGGTTGGCTGTCAAGTAAATGAGATTCACTAAACGACAGCTGAAGAGAGACTAGATGGTCGTGGAGTGACACTACACGATAGTTCACTCAGATGGCCAATAGCTAAACGATTGTGGAGCTTCTTCTAACGATTGGGCATCATCTATACAATAGACTTGTCATCTCCGACTTGCTCAATCGTTTACACGATTATCTTTCCTTTGGTCTTGTCCTATAACCAAGTCCACACAGAGCCCACACTTATGGATTCTCAAACCGAGAATACCAAGGTAGCCATTGTGGTGGTGTCGTACTCAACTAACATAGTTAAGGTTTTTAAAGGTCGTTCGATGTATTCATGGTCTTAGAGTTCGTTGTGTTCGTGATTGTTGTGATCGTTCTGTGTTACAGTCGTAGTGTTCGAGTGTTCATGATTGTTGTCTTGCTGTTTGAACGAGCATTCATGATCAAGGAAGATTGAAGATGAGTCTTTAAAGGTATGTGTAATTCTTCCCTTGATCTTAGTAAAACATGTTGTAATTTCATTTTATGCATAGCCTGTTGTTTCCATTTCTTGACTGTAATTGTTGTTGTTCAAATACGAATGTAATTTGGAAAGATCATTCCATTGCTCATGTAAATCCTCATATCCAATTTCCTTCACTTTCAAGAGGACAAACTTTTTTTTCTCGTTAGTCCTCTTTAGAGGGAGACCACTAGTTAAGAGGCTAACACATCCAACTACTCTGTTCCTTTAGATCTGTTTCCTGAGCCTATCCCCGAAACAAATGACCCTACCCTTCCTACAAAAGAAGTGCCCTGGATAACCTACTATAGGAAGAATCTCCAAAGGAAATAGTTCCTAAAATAGTTCTCCCCGTTGCTCCACCGAAAGGTGTCCAAGAGTTAGAACTAGAACCAGCTCAAGGTACCTCTATTCTTGATGTAATGAATGTGTTGAAGGTGATGGAGTGAACTCTGACGAAGTCAAGATCGATGGTGGTGGTGAATTACCAGGTGATACATAGGGAACTGAAAATGTGCAACAGTTGGGTACAGATAAACAGGTGGACAAGACCGATGAGGTTGATGCTACCTTGGATTTGTCGATTGCCCTATGGAAGGGTACGAGATCCTACACCAATCACTCTATGAAAAGCTTCTTGTCCTACAGTAACTTTTCTTCGAGATTTAAGGCTTTCACTACCAGTCTGGATGTCGTGATGATTCCAGGCAATGTGCACAAGGCTTTAGAAGTTCTTGAATGGCGAGTCGCAATTATGGAGGAGATGCGGGCACTTGAGATAAACAGAATGTGAGATCTGGTCGTTATTTCAAAAGGTCACAACACAGTCGGGTGCAAGTGGGTGTTCACTATCAAATACAAGTCTAATGGGACTCTCGATAGATATAAGGCCAGGTTGGTTGCTAAAAGGTTCACTCAGACATATAGGGTGGATTACGTAGAAACCTTCTCACCTGTGGTAAAACTTAACACGATTCGTGTTCTTCTCTGAGTTGCCATTAATCAAGACTGACTGTTACATTAATTGGATGTTAAAAATGCATTTCTGAATGTGAGTTGGAAGAATAGGTCTATATGAACCCACCTTTAGGTTTTGAAGCACGATTTGGTAATCAGGTTTGCAAATTAAAGAAGTCTCCTAGAGCCTGGTTCGATAGGTTCACTACCTTTGTTAAGCCTCAGGGGTTTGTTCAAGGGTATTTTGATCACACCTTGTTCATTAAGAGATCGACACCAGGAAAAGTAGTTGTTTTGATTGTCTATGTCAACGATATTATCCTGTTAAGGGATGATTCAGCAGAGATTGGCAAGTTGAAACAAGGGATGGCAGATGAGTTCGAAATCAAAGATCTTGTTTACTTGAGATATTTCCTTGGAATGGAGGTAGCAAGATCAAAGGAAGGGATCTATATGTCTCAAAGGAAATATATACTAGATTTGTTGAGAGAAATCGGAATGATTGGGTGCAAACTTGTAGATACACTAGTAGAAGTCAATAACAATCTGGTAGAATCAGTAGAAGATGTTCCTGTTAACAAGGAAAGATATCAACATCTTGTGGGGAAGCTGATCTACCTTTCACATACCAAGCCTGATATATCATACATAATTAGTTTGGTCGGACATTTTATGCAGGCTCCTTATGAAAGACACATGGAGGCAGTTACATAGATTCTGAGATATCTGAAGTCTACACCCGAAAAAGGCTTGATGTTCTGAAAACATGACAAAAGATGCACTGAGTCCTACACAGATTCAGACTGGGTTGGTTCTATTATTGATAGAAAGTCTACCTCGAGATATTGGACTTTTGTGTGGGAAAATTTAGTTACGTGGCGGAGTAACAAGCAAGGTATTGTGGCTAAAAGTAGTGCCAAAGCTGAATACAAAGCTATGAGCCTGGGAATTTGTGAAGAAATTTAATTGAAAAAGGTTCTAGTAGATCTTCATCAAGAAAGTCACGACCCGATGAGACTTTATTGCGATAATAAGGCTGCTATTAATATTGCTAACAATCCTGTCCAACATGACAGAACCAAACATGTTGAGATCGACTGACACTTCATCAAAGAGAAACTGGATAATGATAGTATTTTCATTCCCTATGTTCCGTCTAGTCATAGATTATGGATGTCCTCACCAAACGGTTACTGAGACAGACATTTGACACCTGTGTTAGCAAGTTAGGTCTTATTGGTATCTACGCCCCAACTTAAGGGGAGAGTGTTGCAAAATATTGTTTAGCCCAAAGGTCATTTTATTCTTTTTACATGGTGTCTACAGTCTAGAATTTCTGACCTATGGCTATTTATATATGTATCTGTACTATGTAGAGTGTATCAAAAATTAATTAAAATAAACTCTTATCATGGTTTTTATCCCTAACCTAGGGTTTTCCACGTAACCTTGGTGTTTTCTCTTCTAGCCTTTAGTTTTTCAATAAAATTCTTTACCTATATTTGAGTCATGCCTTAAAGGCAAAATGACTAAAAGATCTTTTACTAAAAAAGGTCATAGGGCCAAAGAACCTTTAGAGCATGTACATTCAAACTTTTGTGGTCTGATGAATATTAGAGGGTTTGAATATTTCATCACTTTTACTGATGATTATTCAAGATATAGGTATGTTTATTTAAGTAACCATAAGTCTGAAGCTTTTGAAAAGTTCAAAGAGTTTAAGGTGGAAATTGAAAATGCATTAATTAAAATAATTAAAACATTTTGATCTGCTCGAGGTGGAGAGTTTTTGGATCTTACATTCTAGAACTATTTGATAGAACATGGAATTGTATCCCAACACTCAGCACCTGGTACACCTCACTAGAATAGTGTATTAGAAAGGAGAAATCGAACCCTGTTGGACATAGTTCGGTCTATGATGAGTTATGATCCCTTGCCTGACTCGTTTTGGGGTTATGGAGTACAAACTACAACTTATATTTTGAAAGTGTTTTCCATCCAAGAGTGTTACGAGAACATCTTTGGAATTATGGAATGGTCGTAAAGGTAGTTTAAGCCATTTTAGGATCTAGGGTTGCCCAACACATGTACTTGAGGAAAATCCTAAGAAACTAGAATCTCGTTCAAAATTATGCCTATTTGTAGGCTACTCTAAAGGAACGAAAGGTGGTTACTTCTATGGTTCTTAAAAAAAAATAAAGTGTTTGTGTCAACAAACACTACATTTCTAGAAGATGACCACATAAGGGAACATAAGCCCCGTAGTAAGATTGTGTTGAATGAACTTTCCAAGAAAACTACTGAACCTTCAACAAGGGTTGTTGAAGAATCCAATACCTCAATAAGAGTTGTTGAACTTGGTTTATCTTGTAGGTCATGTCCACCTCAAGTGTTGAGGGAACCTCGATGTAGTGAGAGGGTTACAAACCCGCCTATGCGTTATATGGGTTTAACAGAAATCCTAGCTATGGTAACTGACAGAGACATTGAGGATCCATTGTCTTATAAGAAGGCAATAAAGGAAGTTGACAAAGATGAGTGGATCAAAGCTATAGATCTCGAAATGAAGTCTATGTACTTCAATTCTATTTGGGATCTTATAAATCAACCTGATGGGGTAAAACCTATAGGTGGCAAATGGATCTACAAGAGGAAACGGGGTGTTGATGAGAAGGTGCAAACCTTCAAGATTAGACTTATGGCAAAGAGTTATACCCAAGTTAAGGGAGACAACTATGAGAAGACTTTCTCACCTATTGTCATGTTGAAGTCTATCTAAATCCTCCTATTTATTGCCTCAAATTATGACTATGAGATATGGCAAATAAACGTCGAGACCGTCTTTCTGAATGGCAATCTTGAGGAGATCATTTATATGGAACAACCTGAGGGATTCTTAACCCAAGGTCAAAAGCAAAAAGTTTGCAAGCTAAATCGGTCAATCTATGGATTGAAGCAAGCGTCTCGATCTTGGAATATAAGATTTGATAAGCGATCAAACCTTATGGCTTTGATCAAAATATTGATGAGCTTTGTGTTTACAAGAGAATCATCAACAGTTCAATAGTCTTTCCAGTGTTGTATGTAGATGATATCCTACTCATTGGGAATGATATAGGTCTATTGACTGAGATTAAGAATTGGCTAGCAACCCAATTCCAAATGAAAGATTCAGGAGAGGCACAGTTTGTTCAGGATATTCAATCTTTAGAAATCAAAAGAACAAAATGCTAGCTCTATCTCAGGTATTGTATATTAACAAGATGTTTGTCAAATTTTCTATGCAGAACTCCAAGACAGGTTTACTCCCTTTCAGGCATTGAGTTATATTGTCTAAGGAATAGTGTTTTAAGACACCTCAAGAGGTTGAGAAAATGAGACAAATCCCCTATGCATCGATTGTTGGCAGCCTGATGTATACAGTATTATGTACTAGACCTGACATCTGCTATGTAATGGGGATAGTCAGTAGATATTAGCCTAATTCAAGATTTGATCACTGGACCAATGTTAAGAACATCCTCAAGTATCTATATAGAATGAGGGACTACATGCTTGTGTATGTTTCTAAGGATTTAATATTTATAGGATACACAAACTCTAGTTTTCAGACTGATAAGGATTCTAGGAAATCCACATCAGGATCAGTGTTCACTCTTAACGGAGGAGTAGTATTCTGGAAGAGCACCAAGCAGGGGTGCATTGCTGACTCCACCATGGAGGCTGAGTATGTAGCGGCATGTGAAGCTGCTAAAGAAGCAGTGTGGCTCAGGAAATTTCTGACTGATCTAGAAGTAGTTTTAAACATGTCAAAGTCCATCACCCTTTATTCTAATAATAGTGGTGTTGTGGCTAATTCCCGAGAGCTTCGGAGTCACAAGCGTGGGAAGCATATAGAGGGAAAGTATCATCTCATTTGAGAGATTATGCATCAAGTGGATGTGATCATCACACAGATAGCTTCAGAGCACGACATTGCTGATTCGTTTACAAAGGCTCTCATGGCTAAGGTGCTTGAGGGTCACCTGCAGAGTATAGGTCTACGAGACAGGCCACATATAGTCTAGGACAAGTGGGAGATTTTGTATTGGGCACATTTTATGCCCTAGTTTATTGCTTTGTATACTTGTAAATTAGTATGACTTGTATATTGTGCACCCCATTAGCTTTAGGAAAAGTGGAAGATTGTTGGGGTTGATGTCTTAAATCTCGTAGGATCCTGTAGTTTGTAATTGTATTGTACAAACATTTTATTTATTTAATAAAATATGGGATGTTTTATTTGACATTTAGTAGCATTAAACCCACAAACCAATAAATTAACATCCAAGGTTATCATATGTAGCTTAAACATGTATGTAGAGACATACAGGTGAATCATGTTTAAGTGATAACCTAAATGGTCTGTAGTAGAATGATAAGGTTGGATACCTTATCCTAGTGACACTATGAATATAACCCGCTTTGTAAATGTTACAATTGTTGTAAAGTGCTACAAACGATTTGATCTTGATCATTCATGTGGATACATATGATCGAGGGTATTTTATACAAAGGAGTTTGTATAGATTAGACCATGAAATGACCAGTCTCATTATATAACACTGCTCATAACTGATATTTACATTTCACCAAGATGACCATAGGTGAATGGACCTGAATCCTGAGTGAGTTGTGAACTTCTACCTATGAAGGTGGTCCTCTAATTTGTATGGGTGAGAGTGGCCAGATCGCCGACTCAATAAGCTTATCATTTTGGAGACTCGTCTGATTGGGGACTTGGGAACACAGCTGTACAAGACAGAATTCACTCCTTCCCCGAGGTCGGAAAAAATTCACTCCTCCCAAAGATCGAGGTAAGTAGATAAATTGCTTCCTTAAGGGTTGATTGGGGTTTGAACAATGTTGCGGCACTCCCTTTCTTGGCTCAAGAGGGGTTTGGTCATATTTGGACTATGACTTATTGTTCATTAGAGGAATCAGTGGTATTTAAGGAGTTAAATGTAACTATAGGGTCAAAATGGTCATTTTGGCCTAGTTGTACTTATGAGCAATTTGGGAAGGGTCATCACATTGTTGACTGGTTATATCCAATGGACACATAAATATATATGTAGTGTGAAGAGTGAAGTGTCGGTCTTTGGTGGAGTGCTCGACGGTTAATGGATGTTGAATAATTTAATTAAAGGAGTTTAATTGATTATTCAAGTACCATTGGAGCTTCAAGCTATAGTTCCAAGAGGTCCCCTCTATAGTTCAACAGAGATTTAATGAGAATCACTTTTGGATTAATTTGAATTGCTCAAATTAATTGAGGGAATTAATTATATGTGATATAATAAATTTAATTGAATTATATATGATATAATTACTATAATGTATTTGATACATTATAATATAAAATTTATTTGAAAGGAAATAAATGAGATTTATTATATGAATTAGATTCATATAATTAAATTTAGTATAAATGATATTTATATTAAATACCATTGATGAGAGAATTAAAACTATAGGTTATATTGTATTGATACGTATTAAACCATAGGTTATAAGTTATATATGATATAACATATAGATGTATAATAAGTTGTTATATATATATATATATATATATAATTTAATTATTATTAATTAATTTTAATTTTGAATTTTGAATTTTAAAGGGAGAGAAATAACTTCCTTCCCCTTAATTCTCTCTTGATCTCACGATCTCAATGGGTGGTTTTGTGAAGTGGATACAGTTCTTCTTCTTTTCACGAGTTTTACATAAAACAAAAAAGAAGCTCTCTGAGAAAAAAAAAAATCTCTATATCTCACCCTCTTTTCCTCTCAGTCTCTTTCCTTCTCCAAAATCACAAACTCCACAAGCTCCTATGATTCTCAACCCAGAGAATATAGAGGAAACTTTCGTGGTGGTGTCCACGTTTTTTCTTGGTTCAAGGAATTGAAATTGTTCGTAATACATCATGGAGGAAATTCGTGAAGGAAAGTTTCTTGTAACCTTAAATTTCCTTTTCTTATTCAATGGGCATGCTGTAAATTTAAGTTTTAATGCATAATTTTTCTGTTTGTATTTTGTAAAGTTCGTTGTTCTGTAAAAATCGAATTTTGGGACCGATTCCCTCTTTCACATTGGACCTTCACCGGTTCCTACACATACAAGAAACAATTCACTCATTCCCCATTGTTAGGGTAAGTAGATAAATTGCTCCTTTAAGAGTTGATTATGGGGTTTGAACAATTAGACACCTCACCTTTTCGACTCACGAGAGGTTCAATCATAGTTGGACTATGACTAATTGTTCATTAGAGGGATCGATGGTACTTAAGGAATTAGATGTAACTATAGGAGTAAAATAATAGTTTTGACCTAGTTGTATTTATGAGCAAATTGTGAAAGATCTATGCATCGTTGATTGATCATATCCAATGGACACAGAGATCTATATATAATGCGAAGAGTGCAACTGTCGCTTTTTAGTGGAGTGGCCGAGCAGTTAATGAAGGTTGATTAAGTTAATTAAAGAGTTTAATTAATTAATCAAGTATCATTGGAGCTTCAATCTATAGGTACATAAAGTCCCCTTGTTAGCTCAATAAGGACTAATGAGAATCAAATTATTTTAGTTTAATTTGAATTGTTCAAATTAATTAATGGGAATTAATTATACGAGATACAATTAAATATTATATATTGATACATTATAAGTATAATGTATGGTGATACATTATATAATTTAATGAGAGAAATAAATATTTGAATGTGTTTCAAATATTTGTTATATGCATGAGATTCATATGAAAATTATATGTTAAAATTAATGTGAATGCGATTCAAATTAAATTTATGTAGTTTTATGAGAGAAATAATTATTTGAATATGATTCAAATATTAATAATACGAATGTGATTCATAAGAAAGCGAGATCCTGAGCATTGTTTGGGAAAGTCAAGAGAGCTTTAAGTGTGTCCAAGGATTTGTCATCCGATCCGGATACACTCCAAATTCGAAAGGATAAGGCACCAGCCCAAGCTAGGTTAAAATTAATATGAATTATCAATACTATAGGTCATATGAGAGTATTATGAAATATAGATTATATTATATGTGATATAATATAAACTGTAGATTATAGGTTATATGTGATATAACTTATAGTTTAATTATTAATATATATTTAGTTAGTTAATATATATTATTGTATTATTCAAAATTATGAATTTTGAAAGTTAAATAAATAATTAAAAAAAGTGAGGGAATTATAACTCCCTTAACCCCACTCTCATATATGAGATGAAGGGGTGGAAGATTGATCATCTTCCACCTAATGCTTTCTCCTCCCTTACAAAAGATGGAGTGCAAGCCCACAGCTCTGCACAATTCTTGTCCCTAAGGATAAAAAGGAAGTCCTCATGGCAATGTCCCAATTGTTGCGATCTTTTGTGCGTTCGTGGTGGTGAGATCGGGGTCATTCGTGAGATTTGAGAGAGGAAACATGAAGATTGTATATTCTACAAAGGTAGGTAGAATTTCTTTCTCTTCTCCCTATAGCATAATGATTATAAGGTTTGTTTATCTTGAAATTTTATTGTTCTTTGCATTTTCTATTTTGGCTTCAAATTGAACTTAAAATTGTATGACATTTACATGCCTCCACTTGGGATTCAATCCATTCACTTCATACCTATGAGTCCTTGATGAAAGTCAAAGAACAATAAGGAGAGGAAAACGTTGTCACCTCTAATAAAAGTTTCTACAAAGGTTCAACCTCTAGGGTAAAATCTGGGGCTTCTACTTCTGGCTCAAAAGGCAAGAAGAAGAAGGCTAGTAAAAGGAATAAAGTTGACCAAGCTGCTGCCCATAAAAAGGGAATAAGGCCAAGATTGCAGACAAATGAAAATGTTTCCACTGCAACATGGATGGACACTAGAAGAGGAACTACTCAAAGTACTTAGCTGAAAAGAAGAAAGCCAAAGACGGTAACTATGATTTACTTGTCTTAGCAACTTATTTAGTGGAGCATGATGATTCTATTTGGATGATTGATTTTAGGGCCAGTAACCATGTTAGCTCTTCTTTACAGGGAATTAGTTCCTAGAAGCAAGTGGAGGTTAGCAAGATGACTCTGTGAGTCGGAACCGGGGAGGTTGTCTCTGCTGTTGTTGTGGGCTGCATGAAGTTTTTTTATTTTTTTTATTTTAAGAAATAGTTTATATTATTAGATAATGTATTATTAGTTTCTAAAATTAAGAGGAACTTAATTTTTTTTTCTTATCTACTTAAACAAATGTATTTCATAAACTTTTCTATAATAAAGTGTTTATTTCTAGAAATAGTCTCAACATTTGTTCTGTGAATTTAGAAAATAACTTGTATGTGTTAAGGCCTAGAGTGTCTAAAGTAATTCTAAACATTAAATTGTTTAAAACAACAACAATAAAGATGAAACAAAAATCAGTTTCTCCTAAAGAAAAGGTCCATTTTTGGCACTTAAGATTAGGTTACATAAATCTCAATAAGATTGAGAGATTGGTTAAGAATGGAATTTTAAGTGAGTTACAAGAAAATTCTTTACCAGTATGTAAGTCATGCCTTGAGGGCAAGATGACAAAAAGACCTTTTATTGGAAAAGATTATAGGGCCAAAGAACCCTTCAAGCTTATACATTTAGATTTTTTGTGGTCCAATGGATGTTAAAGCAAGAGAAGGGTACGAATACTTCATCTCATTCATAGAAGATTATTCAAGATTTGGGTATATTTACTTAATGCAGCATAAGTCTGAATCTCTTGAAAAGTTCAAAGACTATAAGAGTAAAGTTGAAAACCTGTTAGAAAAAACAATTAACACTACAGATGCGGATATGGATATAGGAGGGAAACCTTCAGTGACAACCAAAATAGTCTGTAGTATATGGATATAGGAAGGAAACCTTATCCTGGTAACACTACGGGTGCGGCCCGCTTTGTGGAATTTTTACAAATGTTGTGACTTGTCACAGATGGTCTGATCCTGATCATTCATGTAGTGGACATGCGAGCGAGGGCATCCTATACAAAGAGTTTGTATAAGACTTGACCTCGAAGTGTTAATGTCTTGTCATATAACATCATTCATGATTGAGACTTCACTTCATTAGGATGACCATAGGTAACATGACCTTAATCCTGAGTGAGTTGGGAACTTCTGACATTGAGGGCAGTCTTTTGATTTGCATGGGTGCGAATGGCCAGAAAGCCAACTCAAACCCACCATTTTGGGGATTTTTCTGATTTAGGAGCTGGGATCTCAGCTTCATAAGATGGAGTTCACTCCTTCCCCAAAGTAGGGGTAAGTAGATAGATTGCTCTCTTAAGGGTTGATCCTGAGGCTTGAACAATGTGGTGATATTCCAATTCATTGCTACAAAAGAATTGCAAATACGTTCTTGGTGGGTGCATTTCTACACTGTTTAATCGTTAAATTGCTGCGCGAATTTATGGATGTTTTCATGGATGTTAGCCTCGGTTTGATTTAATTTTTTTTTACATTTGCGGTTGTTTGTAAAGGCCCCTACATTTTTGGACATTAATAATCGTTATTAAGTTTGTATTCAAAGTCTGTTTGAGTTTTGAGTTGTTCGTGAAGAAGGTCGGAGCAAGCGTTGCGGTTCTTCGAAGAAGGAGACGATCAAGGGTTGATTGCATCGTGCAGATGATGGGGAACGCGATCGCTGTTGATCGCATCAGTTAGACGATGGGGTATGTAATCAAGGGTTGATCGCATCATGTCGACAATCAGGTACGCGATCGCTGAGTATCGGATCGTGCAGACGATGGCGTACGCGATCGCTGATGATCACGTTGTGTAGACGATCGGGTAAGCGATCAAGGGTTAATCACATCGTGTCAACGATCGGTTACGCGATCGTCGAGTATCGGGTCGTGTAGACGATGTGATGCTCGTGTATTGCTTAACGCGCGCGGATCATTTAGGTCAGCTTCATCGCTTAGTAACTAACTAAACGATCGCTTAGTAACGCAAGGTAAATCGTTTACCTGTCGCCGCGTTAAGTGATCGCATAGACGATCATTTTGGTCAACAAGCTTCATCGCTTAGTAACTACGATCGCTTAGTAATGCAAGGTAAATCATTTACCTGTCGTCGCGTTAAGTGATCGCATAGACGATCATTTTGGTCAGCAAGCTTCATCGCTTAGTAACTGACTAAACGATCGCTTAGTAATGCAAGTTAATTCGTTCACCTGTTGTCGCATTAAGTGATCGCATAGGCGATCGTTTTGGTCAGCAAGCTTAATCACTTAGTAACTGACTAAACGATCGCTTAGTAACACAAGGTAAATCATTCATTTGTTGCCACGTTAAGTGATCGCATAGACGATCAGGTTTCGCAGCCTCGTTGTCATCTATGCGATCGTTTAATTTTGCTTCTATCGTCTAGTGCGCATTAGATGATCATCTACCTACGGCGTTTACTACACGATGGAATCCTTCTAGTGGTTCAAGATCTGATTTGCCTGTGAACCGGTTTGCTCGATTAAAAATGTAATAGATAGGGTTATTTCATTCCAGTTTTTTGTAAAGGCTCATCCTGGTCCATTAATCCTTTATTTATTACATGTGATGTATGTTTTTAATATGTCATATGGTATGCACATATAGTAAATCCCAACTTAGGTTATGTATTGGTCATGCATCATTGATGATGGGCAGAAATGCACGTCATCTTAGGCCTTTTATTTAGAATTATGAGGATTGTTAAGTAAAATATGCGGCGAATATGTTAGGAATTCATCAGAAAATGAGTTTGCATCGATCAGCATTAAGAATCTCGACTAATCCACTATTATGCGTTATTATGCGTTCAATTGTTTATCTTTGTAGTTAACGCAGGAAGCGAATGCATACGCGAAAGCCAGGCTATCGCAAAGACGATGGCATGTGGAGAATTTCTCCATCGCAAAGGCGGATGCATACATTCAACGCATTCGTATTGTGGTCATCAACTGCATGCGTCTATCGCATAGGAATTCTAATCGTCAAGCGATTGCGGTCATCGCATAGAAGTTGCGGTCATCAAGCGAATGCGGTTATTGCAAGATTGTGGCTACATGATGATAACCATAATAGTGGGATGAACGCAAGGTCGGTGGAATGGAAACATGAATGCATATCTCAGGAGAATCAAAAGATGATGTTGACATTTCACCTACCACGCCATTAGCAGCAGATATTCAGAAAAGGACCATCATGCTGCGAATGTCAGAATCAGAGCAGGTCCATTAATGCTGTCGGCGATCCAACTCTATAAATAGAAGCCGTTGAGCAGAATTTCATTTTATCCAAGGCGCCTGAGGCTCGCCTTAGGGCGGATCCTTGTGATTCAGATGAACGTGTGAGAAGAAAGCTTGAGAGTTCTTCATCTCCTTCATCCATTCCGAGTAACAACCGGAGCCTTCGTCGAAGTTAGAGCTTAAGAGAGTCAGCTCCACCACCCATCCATGGCACCACGGTAGCCTTGACAAACATCTGTTGGAAGCAAGACATTGCTTCCAGCTAGCCGTTTCCATTTCTCTTCTTTCCTTATATTGTATTGTATTACAATTTGGCTTAAGGAATTAATACATTTTGTGATCAATGCATTTCTATATTTCCTTCGATTCCATCTCCATCTTCCTTTACTCAGCATCCTTAACATTCATTACATCACTTAGTGAGATTGCTAGAGTATCGCATACTTAATCATGCGGCATAGGAATATGAAGCATGTAGCAAACCACCAGGAGGAGTGTGTTGCGTGAGTACTATTGGAAAACCTTATTTGCTTAGTGTGAAGTTGTAGCAATACTTGTCTATAGGGGACGCAATGCTTGTCTATGAGTAAAATCAGCAACAACTAACTGCTCCGGAGGGTAAGTGGTTGGTCGCATTAAGCTATGTAAGCAAGTGTTCACTAGGAATAGGAATAATCGTATGTCAACCAGGATTTCGCGGTTACCTTGTCTTATGCATGCGTCCAACACACCTTTAGAGATACTCGAGAGAAAGTCTAAAGAAAGAACCTAAGACTTGAGAGAGCTAGGTTAGAATCGAGGCTCGGGAGAGCTAGATTAAGATCGTATAAGCAAGAATGGAGACTTAGGAATAAGTTTCGTTTGCTATTACAAATCACGTGCATTTTCGTCGGGCGTGTATGGCATGATCGTATTAGTTTGCGTTGGCAAGGGTTTCCCTTGCTGTCAAGCTTAGGGTTGCGATGAAGACCTCCTCACATTTTATCTATTTTTCCATGCATTTTACTACGCGTCAATAGTTGTCGTGTCTCTACCTCTCATTCGTATTCTCATCGCTTAATCTGATAGCAAGAAGTAGGAGTAGTTTGTAGCTTAAAACCCCCATCATTCTTTTATTCATCCGTTGCAAACACATCACCGCATACACTTAGTTACAAGTCCCTGAGTTTGACCTCAGATCACCCGAGAAACTTGCGTCCGCGTTATACTTGGCACGAATGCAAGAAAACTTATGATAGGAACGCATGGTCATCGCATATAAGAGTAATACATTTTCATTCCAACGCATGACCACCGACACATGAGAACCAACGTATAACCTAAGACATGCATCGCATATTGCGTTCACTATAATTTTAGCCATCAGGTTTTTGGCGGCTAATTTCACGTCACCAAGTTTTTGGCGCCGTTGCCAGGGACTTGGCAGCTAATAGTTTGTTGAGTTTTGTGTTTTTGCAGACAACCTTTTTATGTTGGGAGTATTGCAACTTGTGCGACCAAGTTGCAACCAATATTGAAGTGTAGGCGATGCGTTGAAAGTCAATATTGACCCCAAGGTAGAAGGGCAATCAGTTGCATGAGCTGAAGGTAGTTTTACGCGCATGACGGCTGCATGTGCCCACCAATTGCTAGAAGTTCCAATGGTCAGAGCGTGCCCCTTGACCTAAGCAATTGAGAGAAATCTCCTGCATGGGAGACTCCTTGCGATGACGACACTCCAATATCTCCAGGGACGTTTTATACTTTATCTTTACCTTGTTTTCTTAGTTTATTTATTTTTATTATTATTTTGGATATTTGGTTGATTCCTTGGTTGTGGTACGTTTGCTCCTTGTAGGTGCGACAATAATTCTCCTCGGTGCGTAGTTACAACGGAAGAATTCCCTCCATCCTTCAACGCATGGCTTCGAACGCATGAACCCCAAAGCATGGTCACATGCGTTATTCCATTTAAGGTTTTTTTCTTGTTATCTTTTATGCTTTATCCTTTTGAAATTCTCCTTATCCGATTGCATTCCTTTGCGATGCATCTATGATGGTACGTATAATTCACCGCATCTGCTAACTAAGCATCGCAAGACTCACCTTACTTTTACTAGCTTCTTCAAAAATTTGAAAGTGTTAAGTTTTATTATGTGCAAACCTTTGCTCAAACATTTATTACCCCATTCCTATTGAGTTTGTTTTTAGCTTTGCGGTAAGAACACTACCAACCTCTAAGTTTGGGGGTGACAGCGATCCCGAAGAATTGCGTTCATTACATTGCGATCATTTCAAAAAAAAAATTCTGAGAATAATAACTCCACTGTTAACACAATGAGGAAACCCATGTTGATAAGAGTTAAGTAGTGAAAGGCACTTGCCCGTAGTTGGATGTCCACATGACACACGTGGGGGCAAGCCAAAAAGAAGGTAAGTCGCCAGGATCCATGCATAAGCGCAACTCCTTTGTCGGGTGCAAGCCAAATCAAGAAAGTCAAGAGTTGAGTTGAATATGGAATGCAACCGAAGTTAGATGCCCGCATGACATACGTGGGGGCAAGCCAAAATGAAGAACATAACTAGATTCAATGTTGCATTCGAATAAAAAATCGTAAAGCTTTGATTTATGTTGACAAGCGCATTCTTAAAAGCTGAACGCAAAGTTGCAGAGAATGAATAAAAAGTTTTTTAGCAAAGGCTTGCCGAATCTAAACTTAGAAAAGATCTTTTTGAAGAAGCAACCAAAGTGGAGAAGAGTGTTGTGGCCATGGTTAGAGGTATGAGTAAATTATATTCTGAGAGGCTAGTCATCGCAAAGGAAAGCCAGAAGGTGAGTTAAGAATTTCTTAAGTATAACGCATGCTTGAGGACAAGCATGATTCTAAGTTTGGGGGTATGATGACGGGTAGAAATGCACGTCATCTTAGGCCTTTTATTTAGAATTATGAGGATTGTTAAGTGAAATATACGGTGAATATGTTAGGAATTCATGAGAAAATGAGTTTGCGTCGATCAACATTAAAAATCTCGACTAACCCACTATTATGTGTTATTATGCATTCAATTGTTTATCTTCGTAGTTAACACAGGAAGCGGACACATATGCGGAAACCGGGCTATTGCAAAGACGATCGCATGCGGAGAATTTCTCCATCGCAAAGGCGGACGCATATGTTCAACACATGGATGTTGTGGTCATCGACCCCATGCGTCCATCGCATAGGAGTTGTGATTCGTCAAGCGATTGCGGTCATCGCATAGAAGTTGTGGTAATCAAGCGAATGCAGTCATCGCAAGATTACAGCTACATGATGATAACCATAATAGTGGGATGAACGCAAGGTTGGTGCAATGGAAACATGAACGCATATCTCGAGAGAATCAAAAGATGATGTTGACCTTTCACCTACCACGCCGTTAGCAGCAGAGATTCAGAAAAGGACCATCACGCTGCGAATGTCAGAATCAGAGCAAGTCCATTAATGCTGTCGGAGATCCAGCTCTATAAATAGAAGCCGTTGAGTAGAATTTCATTTTATCCAAGGTTTTTCGCCTGAGGCTCACCTTAGGGCGGATCCTTGTGATCCAGACGAACGCGTGAGAAGAAAGCTTGAGAGTTCTTCATCTCCTTCATCCATTTTGAGTGACAACCAGAGCCTTCGCCGGAGTTAGAGCTCGAGAGAGTCAGCTCCACCACCCATCCATGGCACCATCGGCAGTCTTGACACATATCTGTTAGAAGCAAGACATTGCTTCCAGCTAGCTGTTTCCATTTCTCTTTTTTCCTTATATTGTATTGTATTACATTTTTTCTTAAGGAATTAATATATTTTGTGATCAATGCATTTCTATAATTCCTTCGATTCCATCTCCATCTTCCTTTACTCAGCATCCTTAATATTCATTGCATCACTTAGTGAGATTGCTAGAGTATCTCATGCTTAATCATGCGACATAGGAATATGAAGTATGTAGCAGACCACCGGGAGGTGTGCATTGTGTGAGTACTGTGAGAAAACCTTATTTACTTAGTGTGAAGATGTAGCAATGCTTGTCTATAGGCGGACGTAATGCTTGTCTATAAGTAAAATCAGCAACAACTAACTGTCCGGGAGGGTAAGTGGTTGGTCGCATTAAGCAATGTAAGCAAGTGTTCACTAGAAATAGGAATAATCTTACGTCAACTAGGCTTTTGCGGTTACCTTGTCTTATGCATGCGTCCAACACACCTTTAGAGCTACTCGAGAGAGGGTCTAAAGAAAGAACTTAACACTTGAGAGAGCTAGGTTAGAATCAAGGCTTGGGAGAGCTAGATTAAGATCGCATAAGCAAGAATGGAGACATAGGAATAAGTTCTGTTTGCTATTATAAATCACATGCATTTCCGTCAGGCGTGTATGGCATGATCGCATTAGTTTGCGTTGGCTGGGGTTGCCCTTGTGGTCAAGCTTAATGTTGCGATGAAGACCTTCTCACATTTTATCTATTTTTCCATGTATTTTACTACGTGTCAACAGTTGTCGTGTTTCTATCTCTCATTTGTATTCTCATCGCTTAATCTGATAGCTAGAAGTAGGAGTAGTTTGTAGCTTAAAACCCCCATCATTCTTTTATTCATCCGCTGCAAACACATCATCGCATACATTTAGTTACAAGTCCCTGAGTTCGGCCTTAGATCACCCATGAAACTTGCGTTCGCGTTATACTTGGCGCGAGTGTAAGAAAACTTGTGACAGGAACGAATGGTCATCGCATATAAGAGTAACACATTTTCATTCCAACGCATGACCACTGACGCATGAGTACCAACGCATAACCTAAGACATGCATCGCATATTGCATTCACCATAATTTTAGCCATCAGGTTTTTGGCGGCTAATTTCACGTCACCAATCATCTCTTTATTGTAATTGTTATAATTTAGAGAAGCATGTTTTAATTTACATAAGTGCATGCTCATGCATCATATAATATAAGGGTTATATTTATGTATGCTTTATTTATTTAATGTTATATTTATAAGCATTATAAATACTTCGTTATATGGGATGGGTGTTTTAGTTGTTTATTTTATAAATGGTTATAAAATGAAATTAGAACTAAAATAATTAGTAAAAGATTAATATGTAGCAAGTCTATCTATAGTACACCTTTTGTCGAAGGTGGGTTCTGTCTAGGCTGGGGTATTTAAGATGACGGCAACGGAACACCCCTACCTGGGAACCTACCGAGAAAGGTAATTTAGATAGATTTGATGCTTGCATACAAATTAAGGCCAGCCCATTAAAGAGTTTAATGTGACTACTTGGATTTTTTTTTTTTTTTTAATTTCAAAGACAAAAGTTGTTTTTTAACAAACTTTATAAATGACTTAGATCATAATCAGTAGCCGGATTGTCTAGGTTAATAAACCCCTAGGTAGAACATTCAATGGGAGGTTCTTTGGGCATTTGATGCTTCATTTTCGCCTCTCGCGTTTCTCCCTCATAATCCACACTGTGAGATCTACTCTCGGCCTCGAGGCACCTTTGGCGTGTCCCCCTAACGTATGGTGTTTGGATAGGTTAATATCAAAGTGGATGGAGAGAGTGTTCATAGTAAATGGGAGTGGGAAGTGCGACAGCATATCCCTTGGTCTCCCTCGTTGGATTGAATAAAGTTTCTGCGCATCGCCTCGTGGCACCCTGGGTGTGTCCCCCTGTAGGATGGTTGTTTTGTGCGTTTCTTTATTTGATCTTCTGTAAGAGGATAAGGTTACTTAGTCTCTTGTCCTAATCTGCTTTTTTCCCTATGGTGAACACATTAGGGTGGGACTCTGGAGTTCAAAATGAGGGGTTACACTTACACAGAATTATTAAAGGTTAACTATTCTAGACCAAACAAATGGTAGCTATTAGGTTTAGTTCCAAGAGTTGGTTCTGCCTAATGGTTAAGAATGTCTCATCCCAGTGAAGTGACATCTGATCACCCCATCGGTGACGTTTATCCCGCGTTGCAAAATAGAAGTCTTTTCACTTAGGGTACTTGGAATTTGTTTTGCTAAAATTAATTGGTTAATTAAAAGATGTGGTTTTTGCAAAGTCTTATAAAATGTTATTCATTTTTTTTAGCAACGATTTTTAATGGCTTCAACCACTATCAATTTACTTAGCACCGAAAAACTAAATGGCCTACACTATTCAAGTTAGAAACATATGCTCGCAAAGATACTCATCACCGAGGATCTGAAGTTTATCCTTATGGAGAAATTTGCTCCTATTCCACCTCAGGATGCTACTCAAAATGTTCGTGCGACGTACGAGCGTTGGACACGGGCAAACGAGAAAGCCCGAGCCTATATTCTGGCCAGTCTTAGTGATGTGTTGGCCAAGAAACACGAGTCCATGGTCTCAACTCGTGACATCATGGAGTCCCTACGGATCGTCTGGACAGCTCAAGCATGAGGCTCTAAAACATATCTTCAGCTCGAAAATGGAGGAAGGCACCTCTGTTCATGAACACGTGCTGAATATGATGGTCCACTTTAACGTGGAAGAGATGAATGGGTCTAAAATCGATGAGGGCAGTCAGATTAGCATTATCTTGCATTCATTGTCGGAGAGCTTCCTTCACTTTGTTAGCAATTTTATTCTTAACAAAGTGGACTACTCTCTTACCACTCTCCTTAACAAATTGCAGACTTACCAATCCTTGCTGAAAAGTAAGGAGAAGAAAAGGGAGGTGAGGCAAATGTTTTCTTGTCCTCTAAAAGGTTCTATCGATATTCGACCTCAGGAACAAAGTCTGCACCTTCAACTTCTAACTCTGGAAAAGGGAAGAAGAAGAAGGGTGGTAAAGGGAAAGGGAATGTGTCTGCTAACCCGCCACCTGTCGCCCAGAAGAAGCATCCACCGCCGGTTGAAAAAGGAAAATGTCTCCACTGTAACCTAGATGGACACTGGAAGAGGAATTGTCCTTGTTATCTGAAGGAAAAGAAGGGTACCAAGGCTAAGGCCAAGGCAGACAAAGGGGATTAGATCCTTGCGACAGTTGGAGGCTGGTGAGATGACGATGCGAGTAGGTACTGGGCACGTCTTCTCAACTGTGGCAGTGGGAGACATCCAGTTTACTTTACAGAATAGGTTTCTTATATTAAAAGATATCTTTGTAGTTCCTGAACTAAAAAGGAACCTTATTTCTGTAAAGTGTCTATTACAATACAATTACAATATTTCTTTTAAATTGAATAAAGCGTTTATTCATAAGGATGGTGTTGAAATTTGTACAGCTAAACTGGAAAATAACTTGTAAGTGCTAAAAACTTTTAGCCTTAAGTTCCCTCAATAACATAGAGATGTTTAAATCTGTCGTAACTCAATCTAAACGCCAACGAGTTTCTCCAGAACCTTGTTGGACATGGTTCGTTCGATGATGAATTACGCTTCCTTACCGGACTCGTTTTGGGATTTCGCAATGGAGATTGTGGTATACATTCTCAACTGTATTCCTTCTAAGCGTGTTGCAAGAACACCTTTGAAGTTATGGAATGGGTGTAAAGCTAGTTTACGTCACTTCCACATATGGGGTTGCCCGACACATGTGCTTAAGGCAAATCCCAAGAAGTTGGAATCACGATTGAGGTTGTTACTCTTTGTAGGCTACCCCAAAGGTACACGAGGAGGTTACTTTTATGATCGGTCCGAAAAAAAGGTGTTTATTTCCACGAACGCTACTTTCCTGGAGGAGGATCATATGAGGAGCACAGTCCACGTAGTAAAGTCGTGTTAAGTGAGCTTTTCAAATAAACTACTGAAACTTCAACAAGAGTTGTTAAAGTACCTGCTTCATCAACTAGAATTGTTGATGATAGTTCATCTGGTAAGTCGGTTCCATCTCAAGAGTTGAGGGAACCTCGACGCAGTGGAAGGGTTACGAACCCGTCTGATCGCTATCTGAGTTTCACGAAAATCCTAGCTATGGTGACAGATGGTGACATTGAGGATCAGTTGTCCTATAAAAAGGTAATGGAAGATGTTGACCAGGATGAATGGGTCAATGCCATAAATCTCAAGATGGAGCCGATGTATTTCAACTCGGTATGGGATCTTATAGATCAGCCTAATGGGGTAAGACCTATAGGTTGTAAATTGATCTACAAGCGCAAACAAGGTGCTGATGGGAAGGTGCAAACCTTTAAGGCTCGACTTGTGGTAAAGAGTTATACCCATGTGGAGGGAGTCGACTATGAGGAAAATTTCTTACATGTTACCATGTTAAAGTCGATCTGCATGATAGTGCTTCGAGGAGACGTGATCGTCACGAAGATTTCCTCAGAGCAAAAAATTGCTGATCCTTTTATGAAGGCTCTCATAGCTACAATGTTTGAGGGCCACCTTCAGAGCATGGGTCTACGGGACCGCTCACGGCTGGACTAGGGTAAGTGGGAGATTTTGTTGCACTGAGTTTTTATGCCCTAGCTTATTGTTTTGTACCTGTTTACTTGTACTTCCCACTTCATTTTAGGACAAGTGGGAGATTATTGGGGCTTGTGCCCTAAAGTCTCATGTCCTGTAGTTTGTAAACAACTTTGTATGAATACTTGTGATGTATAATATAAATGATATTTACTTCACTACTTGACTTTGCACATTTAGATGTTTTTACCACAAACCAATAAACTTAATATCCCTGGTTGTCTTTATGTAACTTAGGCATGTATGTAGTGACATACAAGTGGATCATGTCTTAGGAGACAACCAAAATAGTCTGTAGTATATGGATATAGGAGGGAAACCTTATCCTGGTAACATTACGGACGCGACCCGCTTTGTGAAATTGTTATAAATGTTGTGACTTGTCACAGATGGTCTGATCCTGATCATTCATGTAGTGGACATGCAAGTGGGGGCGTCCTATACAAACATTTTGTATAAAACTCGACCTCGAAGTGTTAATGTCTTGTCATATAACACCATTCATGACTGAGACTTCACTTCACTAGGATGACCATAGGTAACCTGACCTCAATCCTAAGTGAGTTGGGAACTCCTGCCATTGAGAGCGGTCCTTTGATTTGCATGGGTGTGAGTGGCCAGAATGCCGACTCAAACCTACCATTTTGGGGATTTGTCTGATTTGGGAGCTGGAAACTCAGCTTCACAAGATAGAGTTCACTCCTTCCCCAAAGTAGGGGTAAGTAGATAGATTGCTCTTTTAAGTGTTGATCCTGGGGCTTAAAGGATGTGACGCCACACACCTTCTCATGGCACGAGAGGTGTTCATACATAGTAGGACTATGTTGTATTGTTCATTAGAGGGATTAGTGGTACTTAAGAAGGAAGATGTAATTATAGGGGCAAAACAATAAATTAGCCTGCTGAAATTACGAGCATCTATGAAGGGTCAACGTACTGATGATTGGTTATATCCAATGGATATAGAAATATATCTATGGCAAGAAGAGTTCAATTGTCGGTCTTTAGTGAAATGACGGCAATTAACGGATGGTGGATATCGTAATTAAAGAGTTTAGTCAGCTATTAATGCACTGTTGGAGCTTCAAGCCATAGGTCCATAAGGTCCCCTTGGTAGCTTGGATACAAATTGAGAATCAGTTTTTGGGTCAGTTTAATTTGAAATGTTTAAATTGACAAAAGGGAGTTCGATTATATATGATATAATTGAACGAGTTAATTAAATAGGATATAATTAACTTTATGTATGAGAGACATTAATTTGGAGGAAATTGGATATAAATATGATTTATATCTAGTAGAGGAAAATATTATAATTAATATATGATATTAATCTATATGTTATGAATATGATAAGATCACATTCATTGAACGGTTATAAAGGAAATGGGACAGCGTCTCTTCTGTTATAAATAACGGTTGAGTGCATTATAAATAACTGACGGTGTGTAGAAGTCGGTGCGCAGACATTGTGTTAAAGATAGTGTCATCGTTTAGAAAATCAGTGCCTATACAATAGTGACTGCACGAACGCTTACATATACGATATTGCTAAGCAATCGCTTACCGATTACACCATCGTGCGCTATTAACTAAATGATCGTTTAGCTCCTGAGATTTATTAAATGATCGTATAGACGATCGCTTATTTTTTCCTACGCGATCGTTTGGACGATAGCTCACCCTTTTCCTACACAATCGTTTATAAGATCACTTACCTTTTCCTACACAATCGTTTATACGATCACTTATCTTTTCCTACACGATCGTTTAGACGATCGCTTACTTTTTCCTACACGATCGTTTACTTAACCTAAACGATCAAGCATCTTGTCTATGCGATAGACGTCCACATCTCCCACTTGCTTGATCTTTGTGTACAGTCTTTCTTCCTCCTTCTCTCTACCAAATCCGAACAAAGGCGACACTTTGGATTCTCACTCCAAGAATACTGAGGGCTCTGAGTGGTGTTGTGATAACAGGCAGAAATGCACATTATCATAGTACTAAGTTCTTAAACAATGTTGGATTGTGTTGATGAAATATGTTAAATTGCATCCATTAAGCATAAATTCTATAATATTGCAATCGCATGCGTCCAACGCATTAGAGCAGTTGATCTTTACATTTTTATGCAGAATATGCGTTAACGCAATGCAGAGATTGCGATCACAGGAATACATTGATCGAGCACAACTTCACCGCAAGACTTTGTGTTGATCATGCTCGCAAACATTTACCCAAGAAGAATCTCCGCAACTTGGTGGGCACATCCGGGTGAAAGGATAATTAAGAACGATGGGACAGAAATCTGATGACAATCGGATCCAAATTAAGTTGACAGCCGATAACGGTCATAAAGTACATTTAGCTTTATCGATAACAATCATTCGGTGCGTCAATCAGAAATTAAAGTTGTCCCATCTGTACAACCGGGAGAGAGAAGCCACCTTTCACCTTTGATGCCCTATAAATACCAAGTGCAATCTTCAAAAAGGGGGTTGATCAGTTAACGAATTCATCAATGCTTCTGTTCATAGTTTTCTTTTCCATTTTACAGTGGAGCAAGAGAAAAGTGGTGACGCCAGAGATCGCCCAGGGCAGCTCGAGAGAGAACCTTGGGGCGTAAGAGCAGAAAGCGGGCCGACTCTCGCGAGAGCGAGAATATCTTTAGAGCACGAGTAGAAACAGTGTAAACGCCTGGCAGCAACCATGCTCTTTACTATACTTGCATTGTTATTTGTACTTCATCTCATATCTATTCAATGGAAGTTCTATTTCTACATCTGCTCACTCTCTTAATACGCATGAGTAGCTAAACTAGTTGAATGAGTTGAAAAGAACTAAGCTAACATGACCTAGGAAGTTCATTGCTTGTGATTGTCTTGTTTTATGTTGTGCAAAATACCCTTTAGAGTTACTCGAGAGAGAATCTAAAGAAAGAACCTAATGTCTCGAGAGAGCTAGGTTAGAATCTGGACTCGAAAGAACAAGATTAGGCTTGCATAAACA
This sequence comes from Benincasa hispida, assembly GCF_027475165.1. Lineage (NCBI taxonomy): Eukaryota > Viridiplantae > Streptophyta > Magnoliopsida > Cucurbitales > Cucurbitaceae > Benincasa > Benincasa hispida. The sequence goes on from NC_143481.1 coordinate 23,092,856, forward strand.
AGAGATGGGGACTTAGAGATAAACTCTATTTGTCAACTTGCATCGCATGCATCCTAGGAATAGGAGTGATATATGTGGTCGCATATTTGTGTGAATGTCATGTTGTCATTGCATAAATAGAGATAGAGGTTTATGTGTAAACCCTGTAGACTTATCGCATATTTATCGCATGCGTTTTAGCCTTAGAAGTCGTAGCATTCACGTCAAGAAGTGGTTTACTATTGTATGTATGTTGCATCATTGCAAAGCTTGGATGCATTCTTGGGAGTGTTAGTCAAAACTTTTCTCAACCCGTGCACCACATATTCATCGTATTTCTCGTTGACCAACTCTTTTCAAACTTTGTCGCATTCGTTATTTATTTTCATCAACGCAAACAACAAACCCAACGATTTATTTAACTGGTTACCACAAGTTTTCATAAAAATCACCAACGCAACTATTTTCACAAGTCCTTGTGTTCGACTCTGGACTTACTAGGAAACTCAGAGGAATTTAACTTGAATTCTACTAGGGAAACTTGAGTGCACAACGCAATCCACCAACGCATATCATCCATATTTTCATTCATAAAAATAACGCATCATGTTGTCTTCTTTGTTTCCTTCTGTTCGAGTGGTGATTGTTCGAGGTAGACTGTTGGGTTCTAGACTCACTATGAAGGAGAAATCTTCATCTGGCATGATCTCTTGATCTCTTTAGCATTATGAATGCATATTAGTATGTTTTGAATGTATATGCGGTAATTCTGTCACAATGAATTGGAAGGATTTGCTTTTGCTCGTAGGTACTCTTGGATAAGAGCTCCTTCATAGCTACACAAGATGAAATTCACTCATTCCCACCTTTAAGGAAAGTAGAAGAGTTGTTCCCTAAAGTACTGACTCCGGGTCTTGAACAATGGGGCACCTTCCTCTCATTGGCCTGAGAGAAATTTTGTTTATGGTTGGACCATAAACATGTTGTTCATTAGAGGATTAGTAGAACTTAAGGAAAAAGAGGTCATTACAAGAGTAGAACAATAATTTGAACCAACTGTAATTATGAACCACTTGTGAAAAATCGACTTACTAGTAACTGTTATATTCGTGGATACAGAAGTATATCTACAGTGTGAAGAGTGCAGTTATGGGTCTTTAATAGAGTGATCCACAATTAACGAATGTTGATTAATTTAATTAAAGAGTTTAATTATCGCTAGCTCACTAAGGATAAAACAAGGATTAAGTAGTTTTGGAAGAATTTGAATAGTTCAAATTATTTGAAAAATTATTTAATTGTATATGATACAATCAACATAATGTATATAGATATATTATATTATAAAGTTAATTTTTGAATGAGATTCAAATGTAAACTATATAATAGGATAGAATTAATGTTTGAATAAGATTCAAACATTAAATAATATGGATTGGATTCATATTAAAAACTATAGGATAAAATTAATATGAATGAGATTCATATTAAACTATAGATTATAAGAGGAAAATTCATTTGAATATGATTCAAATGAAATATTGATTAAATATATGATACTTAATTAATGAAAAATAATTAATATTTATTTAATTAATTGAATTAAATTTGATTTATTTAATATTAAATAAGTAAATAAATAATTCTCATTATTATGGGAGTTATGGAATTATGGAAATGTGGAGTCAGTGGAAGAAAGGTGTAACCTCCTTCTTCTTATCTCCTATATAAGTAGTGTTCCATATTTTTCTAAGCATCTCTCAAATCTCTACAATTCTTTCAAAGCTTTCTAATTCTCTCAACCTGAGAATAAAAAAATTCTTACCCTTCTCATATTCTTTCAAAAGATGATTCCCACAAATCAAGTCCTTGTCGGAGAATAGTGGAGAAGACACTAACAGTAATGTTCGACATTTCGTTCGTTGGGAAAACTCGTTGTGAGAGAAGGAAATCGTTGAAGTGTTCTTCAAGGATAAGTTCCTTCTTCTTCCCTAAAATATCTTATAAAAGACATGCTTAACTAGATTATATATATGTTTTTCACTCTCCAATTTTATACATTTTTCTAAATAAAAATATTATTGGCATAGCTTTCACATGCTTATGCATGAGATTCGATCTCTACACCTTCAATAGGACTTCCCTGGTGTCTGTGTGCTTTAGTAACACTGAACCTCTTCCAATGATATCCATGTAAACTCAGTCACCTTCCTCTAATTTGTAATCAATAAACCAGCTCTTCTTGGAAGTCATGTGATATGTACATCCTAAGTTTAAGACCCAGTCTCCCTTCTCAGTTTCAAAATCCACGACCTTTTTATTTCCAGAAGCAAGTACCTAAGTGTACTCATAAGACTCTTCACCAACAAGCCCTTGATACCTTCCATGTTCCCTTGATTTCCTTCACTCATCTCTCCTAAAATCTTTAGTTCTTTTTGTATCTTCTCTGTCATATGGTTTATACCTTCGATTATCATCTCTTCTTTGGCGTTTTCCCCTCTCATGAAAATTTCTTTTGAAATGTCCTTTCTTATGACAAATAAAGCACTTCCAGTCTGGCATTTCTCTATAGATTTTTTAATTTATGTTAAAGAGATTCAGCCCCTTTAGCACTTTTTCCCTCTAGTTAAAGTTCTAATTCTTTGCTTCTAAAGGTTGTGATGACAGCATCTACTGTCACAAATTCTCTCTCATACTTCAATGCTGACGTTATTTATTTAAAAGTGTCATGAAGTGAATTAATCAGAACAACTGCTTCACTTTTAGCCCCAAGTTTCTCGCCAAACTTATTAAATTCATTAGTGAGCTTCTCGAATTCATTTAAATTCTCATTCAAGGACTTGGAATGGTTCATTTTGAAAGAAAAAAATATTTCTCGAAGGTATAGCTTATTAGATAGGTACACGACCACAACACAGAAATGAACACAGCACAAACACTTCGCGCTCGAACTCAGCGATCGTTTTGGTCACAAACTCCTTAGCAACAGCACGAACGGCCTCCACAGCTTCTCAACGATGTCAAGTTAAGTATGACACAACCAACAAGGATACCTTGGTATTCTCGGTGTGACAATCTAGAGGGTTGGCACTGTTCAGACTTGGTATGAGGCAGACGAAGAAGGAAACACCGATCGTGTACACGACTATGCAAATGGGAGATGGCAAAAACCTATCGTATAGGTCGATACCCAATCATTTAGCTAAAGCTATGTGATCGTCTAGCAAAAGCTATGCGATCGTTTAGTTCATCGTTTAACTCGGTCTGTCACCTACTGACACTACACGATCATTTACTTTGGGCAACCGATCGTCTAGCAAAAGCTATGCGATCATTTGGTAAAAATTGTACGATCGTTTAGCTCGCCACTGCACGATCGTTTAGCTAGCCCAAGCTGTCGTTTAGTAAATCTATATGTACTTGACAACTTCATGAGATCCTTTTTGTCGAGAGAAATCTCAAAAAACTTTTATGAAAAACTTTTCAACCATTACTAAAATTAGGAAAACCATTTTTCTTTTATCTCACGGTTACCATGAAAATCCAATAACCACCCACTCAATTGGTTATTAAAGAAAAATAAGTAATTATCCAATAATTAATATTATTATAAATATAGATGATAACCAACTTATTATACTATATTTATAACCTATAGTTTTAATATTTCATCTCATGAAACATATAAACCATAGTTCTTTTCTTTTCCATGGTACTTAATGTAAATCTCATTTACATCAATCCTCCACTAGATGTATCTTATACATCATACCGATTACATCATATATAATCAAAATATCTCTTGTCAATTTGAACATTTCAAATCAACACCAAGAACTGAATCTATTGAGCTACCAAGGGGACCTTATAGACCTATAGCTAGAAGCTCCAACAGTACGTGAATAACTGACTAAACTCTTTAGTCACAGGATCCATCATCTGTTAACTGCCAGGCACTTAACTAAAGACCGATAGCTATACCACAGATAAATTATGTGTCCATCTTAACCAATAAGCAGTGCGACAACCCTTCACAGATCGCTCGTAAGTACAGCTGGGCTAATAACCGTTATGTCCCTATAGTTACATCTGTCTCCTTAAGTACCGTTGATCCCTCTAATGAACACAAGTCATAGTCCTACTATGACTGAGTCTTCTCTTCTAAAGAGAAGTTGTGGCCACTATGTTCAAGCCCCGGAATCAGCCCTTAAGGGAGGAATCTCTCTACTTATCCCTGCTTCAGATAGAAGTGAATTCCATCTTGTGGATTGAGTTCCCAGCTCCCAGATCCGATAAGTCCCCAAAAGGGTAGGCATGTTAAGTTGGCAATCTAGCCACCTTTACCCATACTAATCAAAGGTCTGCCCTCAAAGGCAGGAGTTCCCAAAACACTCAGGATTGAGGTCGTGTCACCTATGGTCATTTAAGTGAGATGTAAGTCTTTAGTATAACCGGCATTATATATAGAGTCTAGTCATCTCGTGATCCAAGTCTAATACAAATTCTTTGTATAGGACACCCCCGCTCGCATGTCTCCACATGAGTGGTTAGGATCTACCATCTTTAGTAGTTTACAACACTTGCTAACCTCTACAAAGCGGGCCATATCCGTAGTGTCACCAGGATCAGGTATCCCACCTTAATCCTTATACTACAGACCTATTTAGGTTATCACTTAAGGCATGATCCACTTGTATATCACATATACATGCTTAAGTTCACATAAGATAATCAAGGAGCTTTATTTATTGGATATGAGTAAATGCCAGAATTAAATAACACTTATTTTTTTCATCGAACAATGTGTATCTTTACAAAACAACGATACTCCGGGAGAATTAGGACACCAATCCCAATAATCTCTCACTTGTTCTAATGACTCGGGAGACTAATGTACAATACAATATAAAAAAGTATAATATACAATAAACTAGGGCATACCCCAATATCATCTCCCACTTGCCCTAGACAAGATGTCGCATGTCCCGCAGACCCAGACTCTCCAGGTAACCCTCGAACACTTTAGCCGTGAGAGCCTTTGTAAAAGGATCAGCAACGTTGTGCTCCGATGCGATCTTCATGACTATCACATCATCGCGATGCACAATCTCCCTGATCAGGTGATATTTTTGTTCTATGTGCTTACCTCGACAATGACTCTGAGGTTCCTTCGAATTTGCCACAGCCCCGCTGTTATTACAATAAAGAGTGATCAAAAAATCCATATTTAGAACAACTTCCAAATCTGAAAGGAACTTCCTCAGCCAAATAGCCTCCTTAGCTACTTCACAAGTCGCTACGTATTCGCCTTGTATAGTGGAGTCCACGATGCATCATTGCTTGATGCTTCGCCAGACTACAACCCCTCTATTTAGAGTAAACATTGACCCCGATGTCGATTTACGAGAATCTCGATCGGTCTGAAAGTCAGAGTCCATGTATTCTGTAAAGATCAAATCCTTATCTCCATACACAAGCATGTAGTCCCTCGTTGTCCGAAGATACCTGAGGATCGTCTTGACTGCCATCTAGTGATCAAATCCTGGATTGGACTAATATCGACTGATAATCCCTACTGCATAGCAAATGTCGGGTCGAGTACACAATATTGCATACATCAAGCTTCCTATAGTAGAAGCATAGGGAATCCGTCTCATCTGCTCAACTTCTTGAGGTGTCTTAGGACATTGATCCTTAGACAAAATGATTCCATGCCTCAAGGGTAACAAACCCCTCTTGGAATCCTACATCCTGTACCTAATTAACATTTGATCAATGTACAATGTCTGAGACAGGGTTAACCATTTGTTCTTGCGATCCCGAATGATTTGGATCCCGAGAATATACTGTGCCTCACCTAAATCTTTCATTTGGAACTGGACAGCTAGCCAACTCTTAATGTCAGTCAGATACCCTGCATCATTCCCAATGAGTAGGATATCATCCCCATACAGTACCAGGAAAGCTACTAAGTTGTTGATAATCTTCTTGTAAACACAAGGCTCATCAACGTTCTGGTGAAAGCCGAACGACTTGACAGCAGTGTCAAATCTGATATTCCAAGATCTAGATGCTTGTTTCAGCCCATAAATGGACCTACTAAGCTTGCAAACTTTTTGCTCTTGATCTAGAACTATGAACCCCTTTGGTTGAGTCATATGGAAGGTCTTCTCAAGATTACCATTAAGAAGGTAGTCTTGACATCCATTTTTCATATTTCATAATCATAAAACGTGGCTATAGACAGGAGAATCCTGATAGACTTCAGAATGACAACAAGTGAGAAAATTTCCTCATAGTCAACTCCCTCAACCTGGGTATAACCCTTTGCCATGAGTCTAGTCTTAATGGTTTGCACCTTTCTATCTACACCTCTCTTTCGCTTATAGATCCACTTACAGCCAATAGGTCTTACCCCATCAGGTGGATCAACAAGCTCCCAGACGTTGTTGAAGTACATAGACTCTATTTCCTGGTTCATAGTCTTAACCCATTCATCTTTGTCAACATCCTCCATTGCTTTCTTAAAATACAACGGATCCTCGATCGCATCATCAGTCAAATCCATGTAGCGATCCGGTGGGTTCATTACCTCTCCCCCCCCCCCCACTATGTCGAGGCAGTCTCAACTCTTGAGCTGGTTGACTAGACGTTCCGACCTCAATAACTCTTGTTGATCTGTCGACCTGTGCAACAACTCTTGTTGAACCCCCAACAGTCTCAGTCTCACTTGAGATCTCATGTTAAACGAGCTTACTTTGTGGCTTATGATCCCTCATGTGATCTTCTTCTAAGAAGATAGCATTTATGGAAACAAACACTTTATTCTCACTTGGATCATAGAAGTATCCACCTCTCATTTTCTTGGGGTAGCCTACAAAGTGGCAAACCTTCAAACGCGGTTTCAACCTTTTTAGGTTAGTCGCTAGCACATGTGCCGGACAACCCCAAATCCTAAAGTGGTGTAAACTACCTTTACGGCCTCTTCATAACTCAAAAGGGTTTCAGAAACACTTTTCGAGGGAACGTTGTTCAGGATATAACAAGCAGTTTGCACTGCATAACCCCAAAACGAGTCTGGAAGATGAGCATAACTCATCATAGACTGAACCATGTCCAACAAAGTTCTGTTTCTTCTTTCTGATACATCATTCTGCTAAAGTGTATCAGGGGCCCGAAAGTTGGGACGCAATCCCATGTTCTATCATATAGTTCTGGAATTGGAGGTCCATATACTCTCCACCACGATCAGATCGTAGTGTTTTTATCTTCTTACCTAACAAGTTTTCAACTTCAGCCTTATACTCCTTAAACTTATCAAGGGCTTCAGACTTACGTTGCATTAAGAAGAGATACCCAAACCTTGAATAATCATCTATGAAAGAAATGAAATATTCATACCCACCTCAAGCTCTAGCATTCATCGAACCACAAAGGTCTAAATGTACAAGCTCCAAGGCTTACTTGGCTCTGTAACCTTTTCCAGTAAACGGTCATTTGGTCATATTACCTTCGAGGCATGATTCACATACTGGCAAGGAGTTTTCTTCTAAACTCTTTAGAAGTCCACTTTGCACTAATTTCTCAATCCTATTGAGGTTCATGTGACCTAACTTAAGATGCCAAAGATGGTCGTTTTTCTTTGGAGAAACCTTTGGTCTTTTAGCTGTTGTTGTCGTACTGAACATTTCAGTGTTAAACAAGGCTTTTATGACTAACGACCTTAGTACATATAAGTTATTTTCCATTGAACCATAACCAATCTTCATTCCATTCTTGAACATAAACACTTTACTCTCAGAAAAAGAGACTGTATAGCCTTGTTCAATGAGACAAGAAACCAAGATTAAGTTCCACTTAATATGAGAAACTACAAAAACATTATCTAGTAACAGATAACGTTTTTTGTCAACAAATAACTTCAGCCTATCAGACATGTCTCCAAGACCAATAAATCATATTTACTATCTTATCTCCTCTTTTGGAGAGTAGTGGGATCGAGGTCGTTTGCCAGAAATTCGTTTCACACGATTCTATCCACTATAAGTAGTCGGTCATTTTAAAAGCTTTAGACGGAAATACTAACGAGTTGCTGAAAGGAAAAACACATTGACCTACGTTAGGTTTTAAGCAAATACCCATTGTAAAACAAAACAACATCCAATAAGGTTTTAGAAAAACTAACATGAACCCCGTATGACATCTAGTTTCGCAACGACACTTCAAAGGTTTAGGACAAAAGTCGCCGAAAGGAGGTTAGTTAAACCTCCTCTGAATTAAGAAGTTCTCAACCAGTCATTAATACCATAACAACTCTTGCTCCTATGACGACTAGCCATCATTGATTTGGCCAAGAGATCATTAACTTACTTAACAATCTCCCATAAGTGTGACCCACCATTTGAAGTCCTAGAGGTCCATCCCAAAAGGTCAATCTGAAGGGAAAAAATCCGATTGGGGAAAAACCTAAAGCGACCCTATCCATTTCTGAAGTTCACCTTGATATTGACCAACTGCAAAACACCCATCCGAAGGGGGACACACAAAGGCGACACGAAGGAGCACAGAATGATCTCACAGTATGAACAAATGACAGAGACCATAGGACGTGTTGACACACACCCTTCACCCACTTACTATAAACACTCTCTCCGTTCACCTTGATATTGACTCATGCAAACACCATCCAAAGGGGGATGCTCCTAGGGCACCACGAGGCCAAGCATGAATCTCACAGTATGAACATATAGGGAGAAACGTGAGTGGAATCATAGACATATCTGATACGCCTCTTCCTCCCACTGAGTATTTTATAACCTAGGGTTTAGCTTACTTAGAAAAAAATGACTAAGGATTTTAACTAAATGACTTTTAGGTTTGCCCAAGAGTAACTTTTACCTTGGATAGTGAAACAACTTTTGATCATCATCCATTGAACTCTTTAACGGAATCGTTGACCAAATCATCGCATGCTTGTTAAAAGTCTATCTAATTCACCTTTCCAGGTAGGTTCCCAGGTAGGGGTGTTACGTTTCCGCTAACTTAAGAACCCCAGCCTAGCCAGAACCCGCCTTAGACAAAAGGTCCCTTATAGATAGGTTTACAAAAAATTTAATCTTTTATTCAACCAATTTAATCATATTAAACCGATTTTAAAAGATTAATCTAGGTTACTAAACTCTTTAAAACCACTTGAACTTAGGTTTATCTCAATCCAATTTTAAAACCCTTTTAAAAAACTTAAGTTCACCCTAAGTCCGCATGCTACTCTTAATTATTGATTTTAGGTTTAATTTTCTTTATAACACTTATAAACGAAAACTACCACAATGCGAAGCTAACACATGCAAGGCATTCATAACGATTATAAACAGCCTAAGTATCATGCTCAATGCATTGTCCATTCATTGCTACTTCTTTTATATAACACTTATATAAAACCGTAATGAAATAAGCAAAACATGCTTCCATTCACCCTTAGACTATAACACTTAGAATAAAAGGATGATACATGAGAATGCTCACTGCATGCAAACTATAACTCTTATATTTCATGATGCATGCGCATGCTTTCAAGTAATTTCTTCATGCAATATTATAACATTTATAATACATGATGCATGAATAATTGCACAACCTAAGGTGGGTTTTAACTATATGACAAACACTTTGGCATATAAGTACCATACATCACATGTATAAACAACTAATGTTGATGAACCGGGTAAAATTGCCTTAAAATCACAAAAAATAAAGCCAACTATTATAAAGACAAGAAGTCTCCGGTTCAAATAGGCGAATCGGTTCTTGAACCGCTCGGGCAAAGCATTGTTTCTCCAACCATCATGTACTAAGCACCCTGCGATCGTCTACATGATAAAACAAATGCTTTGCTCTATCGCTTACCAGCACTCCCAGTGCTAAACGATCGTTTAGCATTTACTATACGATCGTCTAGAAAAATCTAAACGATGATTTAGCTGTTACTACACGATCGTGTACCTTTACTAAGCGATGAAGCCTGAAGTACACGATCGCTTAGCGCGCTCCGCACAATGCCCCGCCTTCCGCGATCATCTAAACGACTACAATGCCGTGAAGCACCATCGCCTAACCGATCGCTTAGTTAGCATCTCCATATCGCATACGCACGATTGCATAGGTAGTAACTAAGCGATGAAGCTTGCTAACTACATGATCGTCTAGCGCACGCCTTCGACTAAACGATGAGCATCGCATCCTCCCTCTACAATAGTCTACCTCCAGCGCTATCGGCAACCAACGCTACATGATTGAGTAAACGATTTTTCCCTATCGCTTAGCATTAGCTAAACGATCGTTTAGAAAATACTATATGATCGTCTAGAAAAATCTAAACGATCATTTAGTTAAATCCCAACGATCGTTTACCTGAGGCTACACGATTCGACCGACGTTTAGTTTTCTTCTTCGTTGAGAACCACATCTCCATGCACCAAAGCTTCATCACGAACGACTCGACGAACTCAAACTCTATGAATTACAGACTCGATTGCAAAGTTAATTTACCCAAAAACATAGGGCCCTACAATTAACACTTTGTAATATCGAAAGTTGTAACAAGAAGGCAATTTAGACCTGAAACATTCATCAATGCAACCACAGATGCAGAAAACGATTAACCACAAATGTAGAAACCCACCGCGACTGTAAAAATGATTTCAATTCAGAGTTGTAATTTGGAATATCAGAGAGCCTGACTCTAATACCAATTGAAGAAAATCTGATTTGAGATTTCCATGAGCAGCAGAAAAAAGATTATTCCAAATCACAATCATGAATGAACATCATATATTACAGTCGTCTGCACAACATGCGGTTATACAATTAATACGGAAATTACAGCATGAAAACTCAAATGAAGAAAGAGAAAACTCTACGAACATTTGAAGATGCGTCTCCACGCTCCTTTGCACACGATCGATCGAACAACAGCAAACTCGAACGCTTGACCTACACGACCACAACACAAAAATGAACACAGCACAAACATTTCGCGCTCGAACTCAGCGATCTCCTCGGTCACGAACTCCTAAGCAATAGCACGAACGGCCTTCATAGCACCTCGACGGTGTCGAGTTGAGTATGATACCACCAATAAGGTTACCTTGGTATTCTCGGTGTGAGAATCCAAAGGGTGAGCTCTATTCGGACTTGGTATGATGCAGACGAAGGAGGAAACACTGATCGTGTACACGACTGGGCAAGTGGGAGATGGTGGAGACCTATCGTATAGGTCGATGCCCAATCGTTTAGCTAAAGCTATGTGATCGTCTAGCAAAAGCTATGTGATCGTTTAGCTCGGTCTGTCGCCTACAGATACTACACGATAGTTTACTTTGGGCAAGCGATCGTTTGGTAAAAACTGTACGATCGTTTAACTCGCCACTGCACGATCGTTTAGCTAGCCCAAGCTGTCATTTAATAATTCTATATTTACTTGATAACTCCGTGAGATCTTTTTTGCCGAGAGAAATCTCTAAAAACTTTTATGAAAAACTTTTCAACCATTATTAAAATTAGGGAAATCATTTTTCTTTTATCTCACGGTTACCATGAAAATTCAATAACCACCCACTCAATTGGTTATTAAAGAAAAAGAATTAATTATCCAATAATTAATATTATATAAATATAAATGATAACCAACTTATCATACTATATTTATAATCTATAGTTTTAACATTTCATCTCATGAACCATATAAACCATAGTTCTTTTTCTATTTCATGGTATTTAATGTAAATCTCATTACATCAATCCTCCGCTAGATGTATCTTATACATCATACTGATTATATCATATATAATCAAAATATCTCTTGTCAATTTGAACATTTCAAATCAACACCAAGAACTGATCCTCAACTAAATCCATTGAGCTACCAAGGGAACCTTATGTACCTGTAGCTCGAAGCTCCAACGGTACGTGAATAACTGACTAAACTCTTTAGTCACAGGATCCACCATCCGTTAACTGTCAGGCACTCCACTAAAGATTGACAGCTGAACTCTCCTTCCCATAGATATATTATGTGTCCATCTTAACTAATCAGCAATGCGACAATCCTTCACAGATCGCTCGTAAATATAGCTAGGCCAATAATCGTTATGCCCCTGTAGTTACATCTGTCTCCTTAAGTACCATTGATCCCTCTAATGAACACAAGTCATAGTCCTACTATGACTGAGTCTTCTCTTCCAAAGAGAAGCTGTGACCACTATGTTCAAGCCCCGAAATCAGCCCTTAAAGGAGAAATCTCTCTACTTATCCTGCTTCGGAAAAGGAGTGAATTCCATCTTGTGGATTGAGTTCCCAGCTCTCAGATCAGACAAATCCCCAAAAAGGTAGGCATGTTGAGTTGGCAATCTGGCCACTCTCACCCATACTAATCAAAGGACCGCCTTCAAAGGCAGGAGTTCCCAAAACACTCAGGATTGAGGTCGTGTCACCTATGGTCATTTAAGTGAGATGTAAGTCTTTAGTATCAACGGCGTTATATATAGAGTCTAGTCATCTCGTGATCCAAGTCTAATACAAATTCTTTGTATAGGACACCCCCGCTCGCATGTCTCCACATGAGTGGTTAGGATCTACCATCTTTAGTAGTTTACAACACTTGCTAACCTCTACAAAGCGGGTCATATCCGTAGTGTCACCAGGATCAGGTATCCCACCTTAATCCTTATACTACAGACCTATTTAGGTTATCATTTAAGGTATGATCCACTTGTATATCACATATACATGCTTAAGTTCACATAAGATAATTAAGGAGCTTTATTTATTGGATATGAGTAAATGCTAGAATTAAATAACACTTATTTTATTCATCGAACAATGTGTATCTTTACAAAACAACGAGACTCCGGGAGAATTAGAACACCAATCCCAACACGAATGATGTATTGAAATTCTATCTTCTCTCTCGATCAAACATAGACAAACAAATTTATTAATGGAACTTGATTTCAAGGAGATATGAAGAAAGAAAAGAAGAACACAAGTCGAATATAGTGGTTTGATAATTGTTACCTACATTCAATGTGAAAGATCTCCAAATACTTCATCGATTCAAGATTACAGAAATTACAGAGAAAAGGCTTCTGAGATAAGTACTATATACTCTCGACTCCCTCTCGAATTTAGCTCTCTTTTCTCTTTTCAAATGCAAAATTACCTTCTTAGTCTTTATTTTATTTAACATGAAAACAATAAGCAAATTAGTTTCAACTGTTTTTCTGTTGCTATGTTTAACCATATTGTTTTAACAACTTGATGCAGGTGGAGGAATTTAGTTCAGCCTTTTTAACAATGTTCAAAACTTCAAAGGAGGTTAATACTTTTTTTTCGAGCATAAAAAAAAACCAACATCTTTCAATAATTTCAATATTCAAAAGTAATAAAGTCATAAATTTAAATATAGAATTAGCTTACACAATTACCAATCTAAACATGATTCAATACATTGATTATCATCTCAAATTTTGATGGTTTGATTTCTATTCTCATAATTATTGAACTAAAAAAACTACACCTGTCGATATTAATTCAAAAGAAGAATGCACAATTTTTTTAACTGATAAATACTGCATGATTAATAAGTTGGTAAATACAAAATTTCCCCCCAAATCCCATATTCCCTGCAAGTTCCTTAGCTATGGTTTGATCATTTATTAGTCAAATAACTCTGATTAATAGTTTAATGAAAAATAAAAACTTTGATTAATATTCTAAGATAACGTTGTCTACCTTTTGTTTTATTTTAGTTCAATTATAATCAATTAATCAACGAATTAGTTGCCAAGTTTTTCTCTAATTTGTTTGTACAAAAAAATCAGTCAATTAAAGCACTCCATTATATATTTAAGTTAACTATGTATAGCACTCTATATTTTATTATGGTAGGTAAATAAAATAAAACAAATTATTATTTTGACTTCAAATCTTTAAAATCTATATTGGATTATTCTTTTGTATAAAAAGTAAAGCAATCGATTTAATAATTTAATGAAAAATATAATCAAACTAAAACAAACTATAGTCTATGAATATTCATATCCAACACATTTCCTAAGTCAGTTTTGTTCATGTTTATTAGAGTACATAGGAGAAGAATAAAAGGGGTTTAAAAAAAAACAAAAGTAAACAAATTTTTAAAAATTTTGAAATATATTTTATTTTAAAAATGAAAAAATAAATAATAAAATAATAAAATAGTATCACTTTAACTTTTATTAGATAATTAAGAAAATATCGAATGAAAAAAATAATGATGCTACTAAACTTTGAGTCTCTAAATACTGCGTTCAAAAATTAAAAGACATAAATATAATTTAAGTCAAATATTATAATGGGGTATTCGGAATGAGTGTATAAATTATTACGAGTTAAAATATGAACTTAACTGGGATGCCAGTTTTGTATGTTACATATATTTTATATCCATATTCATTAGTAATGTACTCAATCTTTATCATTATCGATGTTCTTGTTGTCGCTCTAGCCACCACTCTGGTCACATCTATCACTACCGTCCGACGGTCAAATTTGTATCTTTTGTTCTTTTTTAAAAGGATAGTTGTTATGATTATTATTACTTTGAAAAATAAATTATCAGAATTAGAGACTTGTGACCTTTGGCGGCCGGGCAAGGTGGCGATGGGATGGGACGTCTAGAAAGGCCAAGGGCCAATTTGGCAATTTTCCTACTCGTTAGTTGAATTTCTAATTTACTAATTCATTAATCAAGCCCTAACGAAAAGTAGTCCATAATTATTTTTTAAAAAAATATGTTAAATATGAAAATTGTTCAAAATATTTATTAATAATAGCAAAATTTTTATCGTAGATTACGATAGACTACTATCATGTCTATCACGATGCAAGCAAATACAGATAGTAGTCTATCACGATCTATCGTAATTTATTGTAGATAGACAATAAAATTTTGATATATTTATAAATATTTTACTTATTTTTTTATCTTTGAAAATAGTCCTTTTTTTTTAATTGATTAATGATTACTTTATAAACTTTCCTTTTTTTTCTTTGGCAAATAAACTTGTTTATCATGCGAAGATTCTACAATCTACAAATTTCTTGAAATCATTGTGTTACATGTGTTGGTACCTAATTTCTGTATTACGTTTTCAAAGGAATAAAAAATGATTTGGTAAACTTACATTTTTACAACGATTTTTTTAATTATTGTTGTTGTGTGATTCATGAAGTAACATTTTTTTTAAAGAAAAAAACATCTAATGTGGTACATTTTAATTATCATTGAACTATACTTAGGATGTGTTTGAAATATATTTTCAAGTGTTTAATTTAAAAAATAAGTCATTTTAAAAGAAATTGGAGTGTTTGGCAACCGCTTAACATAGCTTTTCAAGTGTATTTTAATAAGTTTTTATCAAGCATGTTTAAATAAAAATGACTTTTTTGAAAAACACTTTCTTTGACACTATAATATATTATTTTATTGTTTAGTGAGCCACGATTTTAAATTAAAAAAGTTTAAATAGGGGAGCACGTATATTCATACACATATATATTATATATATAGAATAGTAGTCTAATTTGACCTCTAGGCCAAAGATCCCAATTATAACTTAGAATATGTATGCTTCATTAATTGGAGTCATCCATTACAATTACGGTGTACTAAAAAAACATATTGCAATTTGGAGAATGATATTGTTTATTACTAAAACTCAATGTTTTTTTAATTTATTTTAATAAGAGAGTAGGTATACGAATATATGACCAGGTAAATGACACATACTTAATATTAGTCAAATTATGTTTATGATGACAAATTCAATATGAACTATCTTTTCTTTTCAGTATAATAGAGGGTTCTTAATCACTATTACATGTTATATACTAATTGAGCTATGCTCACTTTGAGGATAAAAATTATCATTGTATGAAGTAAATAACTTTAAAATACACCAATTATATATTTACATCAATATAGGACATGAGCCTTTTGAATACTTGTTTATTTGCTAATAATTTAACACATGATATTAAAAAATATTACATCTAAAAATTCAAGTATTTAACAATAGATGTATAATGTTTTAATCAGGACTAGTATATTTAAGTTAGCTAGCATCTTCAATCAATGCAATTTACTTAGGTTAATGGTGTAAATATTGATTATTTGAGTTTTAAAATACAGTCTTCTAAATAAAAACTACATGTGATCTAACTGTTTTGTTTTAAGTTTTTTGTTTTTAAAAAGTAAGCTTATCTTTTGTTGGAAATGATTTACATATACCAAGACCCGTGACACATAAAAGAGTCACATGAGGAGTTTCCATCTTCCATCTATCCCATATTGAAAAATTAAGGAGTGATTAAAGGTATAAATAGGAGAGCATAGTGATTTATAAAATTGGAAATAGTAGGAATAAAAGGCTTTCATCCACTAATGTGAGAGGTTTTTGGAGTGATTTTCCGAAGTGTGAATGAACTCCCACTTCAACCACTTTCTATTTTAATAATTTCTTCCCTTCTTTAACTTTTGCTCACTTCTTATTTAATTAAATTAAATAATTTAATTTAATTTTAATTAATTATTAGTTACAATAATTATAAATTAAATAAATAATTTACAAACTTAAATATTTGAATCTTATTCAAATATTTATCTCTCTCATAACCTATAGTTTTAATATGAATCTCATTCATATTAAATTTTAACCTATAGTTTTAATATGAATCTCATTCACATTAAATTTTAACCTATAGTTTTAATATGAATCATATTCATATTAATTATTTGAATCATATTCAAATAATATATCTCCTTTTATTATAAAGTTTAATTTTGAATCTTATTCAAAACTAATTTTATATTATAATGTATCTGTATATTATATTAATTATATCATTTACAATTAACATTATTCCTCATTCAATTTGAACCATTCAAACTTTTTCAAAACTCTTAGTTCTTACTTACCCGTTGTGAGCTTGCAGAGGGCCTAATAAGCCTACAGATTATAAGCTCTAATGATTCGACATTAATTAATCAAACTTTTTAGTTATATTAATGAACATTCGTTAACTATGGGTCACTCCACTAAAGACCCCCAGCTGCACTCTTCACACCGTAGAATATTTCTGCGTCCATGGAATTAACTATTACAATAAGTTGATCATTCACGAGTAGTTCGTAATTACAGTTGGGTCAAATTACCGTTTTACCTCTGTAATTACCTCTTACTCCTTAAGTGCCACCGATTTTTCTAATGAACAATCTGCTATGGTTCTACCATAAACCAAGTCTCTCTCATGCCAGTGAGAGGACAGGTACCCTTTGTTTAAGACTCGAAATTAGCATTTAAGAGAACAACTTCTCTATTAACCCTAAATGCGGGAATGACTAAATTCCATCTTGTGTAGCTATGTCCCCAGTTCCCTTCTTGGGCGAACCCCCAAAATGGTAGGCTTACTGATGCATTGTGAATATGATGAAATAATTGTGTATATTGTGATGGTGGTGTATGCGTTGTACATGCAAGTTTTCCTAGCAGAATCCAAGTATAAATCCTACTAAGTTTCCTAGTAAGCTCAGGGTCGAACACAGGGACTATGGAGACAGTATGCGACGGTGATTTCAGATTTTCTTTGCGGTGACAAGTAAAACAATGAGTTGGTTGGTGATAACAGGCAGAAATGCACGTTATTACAATGTTAAGTTATTAAACAATGAAGGTTTATGTTGATAAAATATGTTAGATTGTGTCCAAAAAACATTAAGTTCATAACATTGTAGTTGCATGCGTTCATCACATAAAAATAGTTAACTTTGGTATTTTTATGCAGAATATACTTTAACGCAAGGCGGAAAGCGCGATCACAAGAAATCAACGGTCGAGCGCAACATTACCGCAAGGCCTTGCGATGATTTGTGCTCGTAAACATCTGCTCAAGAGGGATTGTCGCATAGAGCCCGCGCAACTTGGTGGACGCATCTGGGTGAAAAGTATAATTGATCACGATGGGACAGAAAGCTGATGATGGTCGAATCCGAATTAAGTTAACAAGCCGCTAACGATAATAAGTACACTCAGTTTTTCGGTGACAAATATTCGGCGCATCAGTCAGAGAATTAAAGCCATCACATCTGTGCAATCATAAGAGAGAAGCCGTCTTTCACCCCGAAGCTCTATAAATACCAAGGGCAACCTTCAGCAAAAGGGTTCAGCAAGTTCAGATAGTTCGGATAGTTAGAGAATTTCCCTTAGAGAGAGAATAGCCTTGTTCTTAATTTTTCTTTTATTTTAAGGTGGAGCAAGAGAAGGGAAGAGACACCGGAAGATCGCTCAGGGCAACTCGAGAGAGAACCCGGAGGCATGGAAAGCAGAGAACGAGCCGACTCTCGCGAGAGCGAGACTATCTTTTGAACAGAGTAAAAAAAACAGTGTAAAAGCCTTGGGAAGCATAAGATTGCTACCAGGCTCTTTATTCTCATCTTAAATTGTTATTTTGTATTTCAACTCTATATCTATACAATGGAATTTCTTTATCTACATCTATTCACTCTCTTGAAAGCACGCATGAGTGGCTAAATTTATCGAATAGATTGAGAAGAACTAAGCTAACATGACCTAGGATCTTCATCGCATGCGATTATCTTGTTTTATGTTGTGCCTAACACCACTTTAGAGCTACTTGAGAGAGAGTCTAAAGAAAGAGCCTAAGACTTGAGAGAGCTAGGTTAGAATCTAGACTCGAGAGAGCAAGATAGATCTATATAAGCAAGAGATAGGGACTTAGAGATAAGCTCTGTTTGTCAACCTGCATCGCATGCACCCTAGAAATAGGTTATGATATTATGTGGTCGCCTTATTTGTGTGTGTGTCATTTTTGTCATCGCATAAATAAGAATAGAGACTTATGTGTAGGTCCTATAGACTGATCACATATATCGCATGCATTCTAGTATTAGAAGCCGTAGCATTTGCATTGAGAGATGATTTGCTATTGTATGTGTGTTGCATGATCGCATAACATGAACGCATCCTAGGAAGTGTTAGCCGAACCCTTTCTCAACCCGTTCACCGCATACTCATCACATCTTCCGTATTATCAACTCTTTTCGAAACTCCGCTGCATTCGTTTATTTTATTACCGCAAACAACAACACCAAACAACTATTTGATTTACCAGTTACCACAAAGTCTTTTGGAAAATTATCATCGCATACCGTTTTTCTTAGTCCCTGAGTTCGACCCTGGACTTACTAGGAAACTCCGTGGGGTTTATACTTGGATTCCACTGAGAAAAATTGTTGTTCAACGCATTTTCATCACCGCATTTCATTCCATAATTTTACCTCATAAAATAATGCATCATGGTGGTGTATACGTTGTACATGCAAGTTTTCCTAGCAGAATCCAAGTATAAATCCTACTAAGTTGTCTGGTAAGCCCAAGGTCGAACACAAAAACTATGGAGATAGTATGCGACGGTGATTTCAGATTTTCTTTGCAGTGACAAATAAAACAATGAGTTAGTTGGTATGTTTGTTTAAGATATAGAGTCTATGCGGCGGAATTGAGAGAAAAGTTAATAACAACGAAAGTTACAATGAGTATGCAGGGAACGAGTTGAGAAGGGATTTAGCTAGCGCTTCTTGAGATTGCATTCAAGCTATGCGATCATACTACACACACACAACAACAATTCATCTTCCAATGCAAATGCCATAGCTCCTATTTCTATGATACATGCGATGTATACGATGATGTTGATAGGACTTATTCCTAAGTCTCTATTCTTGTCTATGCAATGATGAATGATGCACACATATACAAGGTGACCGCATACTATCATATACTATCTCTAGGGTGCATGCAATGTGTTAATAGCAAATAGAACTTATCCCTAAGTATCTATCTCTTGCTTATGCGGTTCTAATCTGACTCTCCCAAGCCTAGATTCTAATCTGACTTTTCCAAGCCTAGATTCTATCCTTAGACCACCCTCTCAAGTATCTCTAAAGGATGAATGACGCATACATAATACAAGATGATCGCATAAAGTGAAGATCTCAGGTTATGCTATCAACCCATTCGACAATTTAGTTACTCATGCGTTATGTAAGGAGAGTGAACAGATGTAGAGATGCAAATTCCATTTTATAAATAAGATCAGAATACAGAATGACAATGGAAAATAAGGATAGAGAGCCTGGTAGCAATGTCTTGCTTCCTAAGGCTTTTACACTGTGTTTTTCTCTACTCTGCCCAAAATAATGTTCTTGCTTCTGCAAGAGTCAGCCCTCTCTCCATTCTCAACGCTACCCGGCACTCTTCCGAGCTAACTAGGACGATCTTTTGGCGTCTTCTCTCTTCACTCGCCTCCACCTTCTAAGTATATAAAATTACAGACTACGGCTATCTATGTATATGGCGAAGAAGAACTCTAAATTCTAAACAACTGAACCCCTTTAACGAAGGTGGCCTTTGGTATTTATAGAGCTTCATGGTGAAGAGCTTTTCTCTCATATGATTGCACTGATGGGATGTCATTAATTCTCTGTCTGATACGGTGATTAATTGTCACCGAAAAGTTGAGTGTACTTGCTATAATGTTGTCGTTAACGACTTGTCAACTTAATTCGGATTTGACCGTCATCAGCTTTCTGTCCCATCATGATTTATTAAGCTTCCATCTTGATGCACCATCTCTATGCGGCCACCTTCTTGAGCAGATCTTTACGAACGCATACGATCTCATAGCCTTGTGGTCGCAATCTTTTAATGCGCTTGGACGCTGAACTCCTTGGATCACAATTCTGCCTTGCGCCAACACATTTTCCTACACAAAATACGTAACTTAGCTCCTTTAATGCAATGGACGCATGCAATCGCAATGTTCTCAACTTAATGCTTTTGGACACGATTTTACATATTTTTACCGTCGCAATCCTACATTGTTTTATATCTTTGCATTGTAATAACGTGCATTTCTGCCCGTTATCACTTATTAAGTTGGTGTCTTACGCCACTCTCACCTATACAAATCAAATAACTGCTCTCATAGACGATAGTCCATAACTCACTCAAGATTGAGATCAAGTTACATGATTATTTTATGAAATATTAATATGTTCAATTAACGACGTTACAATGAGAAATTAAGTATTTTGTGGTCTAGTCTTATACAAACTCATTGTATAGGATATCCCTGTTGGAGTGTATGCCCTAAAGACTTGTCGAGTTGTATCAATGGTTCAATAATTTTATATTACTTGTGAAATAATCCATTAACCTAAGATCTAAGGTTATCTGATGTAATTTATGAAGGAACTCTTATCAAAGAGTACCTTTGAGGAAGCAAAATCAATCAAAACTCATTGTGACAGAATTACCGCATTCACAATCAAACAGACCAGTTATGTAATTAACAATAAATTACAGGCATGCTTTGAACTTTAAACAATAAAGAGAGAAGATACATACCAGTTGAAGAATCCTTTTTCATAAAAATCTCGCTCTCGCTGAGATCTCCAAGCAATCGTCCACCAAATCATCGTTGTCGTCTACCTACGAATGGACTCCTCACGAACAAGGCAGCAGGGAAAACACTACCACTTGGAACCCTCAATATTCTCGGAGTGAGAATCCATGAGATGTGGGCTCTGTTGGATTTAGTAAAGGGAAGGAGGAAGAGACGATCGTTTACCACGACCAAACAAGTGGGAGATATCGAGTGTCTATCGTATAGACGATGCTTGATCGTTTAGGTAAAGGTACACGATCGTGTAGAAAAAGGGGCGAGATCGTATAGACGATCGTTTAGTTCAGGCACGCGATCACAGTGGAAAAAGCTAGACGATCGTTTAGTAAAACCTATGTGATCATTTAGTAAACCGCGCGCATGTATACGATCGTTTAGAAACGTTGAGCAATCGTATGCTCTCGGTTTGCTATACGATAGACAGTATACACAATTCGGTGAGAAAATGTCTGATTCTTTGCAAAATGAAAATAATTTTCATTTTATCCTTCAATTACGAGAACTGAATGCAACCTCCCACTAACTCATTCGGTTATGGAGAAAAAAGCTGGCACAATTATCCCATAATTTTTAAATTAAAAAATAGATATAATCTTATTATATTTATAACCTATGGTTTAATCTCACATCATATGCAATACATTAACCATAGTCCTTTTTCTCCTCCACCAGATATAAATCATATTTATATCATATTCCTCCAATTAATGAATCTCATACATCATGTCAACTATATCATGTATAATTGACCAACTCAATCATTTCATATATAATCGAACTCCCTCTTGTCAATTTAAACACTTCAAACTGACCCACAAACTGATTCTCAACTTGAATCCATTGAACTACCAAGAGGACCTTATGGACCTATGCCTCAAATCTCCAACGGTACGTGAATAGCTAACTAAACACTTTAGCCACGAGATCCACCATCCGTTAACTGCCAGGCATTCCACTAAAGATCGTCAATTGCACTCTTCTAACCACAAATATATTTCTATGTCCATCAGATATAACCAATCAACAATACGATAACCCTTCATAGATGCTCGTAAGTACAGTTGGGCCAATTTACCATTTTGTCCCTGTAGTTACATTTAACTCCTTAAGTACTACTGATCCCTCTAATGAACAATACAACATAGTCTTACTATGTGTGAACACCTCTCGGGCCATGAGAAGGTGTGTGGCGCCACATCGTTCAAGCCCTGGAATCAACCCTTAAGGGAGAAATCTATCTACTTCCCCTGCTTTGGGGAAGGAGTGAATTCCATCTTGTTAGCTGAGTTCCTAGCTTCCACTCACACCCGTACAAATCAAAAGACCGCCCTCAAAGGCAGAAGTTTCCAACTCACTCAGGATTGAGGTCATGTTACCTATGGTCATCCTAGTGAACTGAAGTCTCTGTCATGAACGACGTTATATAACGAGACTAAAACACTTCGTGGTCTAGTATTATACAAACTTCTTTGTATAGGACGCCCCCGCTCGCATGTCTCCACATAAATGATCAGGATCAGAGCATCTGTAGCAAGTTACAACACTTGTAACTATTTTACAAAGCAGGCCACATCCGTAGCGTTACCAGAATAAGGTTTCCCTTCTATATCCATATACTACAGACCATTTTGGTTATCACTTAAGACATGATCCACATGTATATCTCCACATGCATGCTTAAATTACAAATAACAACCAGGGATCTTAGTTTATTAGTTTGTGGTAAAACAATTAAAACATCCAATATTCCATATGAAGGAACTCTTATCAAAGAGTACCTCTGAGTGGAAGCGAGATCGTTCCAAACTCATTGTGACAGAATTAACGCATTCACAATCAAACAGAATAGATATGCAATATTCAACAAATTACCGGCATGCTTTGAAAACTAAACAATAAGAGAATAAGAAACGTACCAGTTGAAGAACTCTTCTTCATAGAAAATCTCGTTCTCGCCAAGGACTCCTCCTTTCACTCTTGTTATGGAGAATTTAATTCTAACGGCCTTAGCACATACAACTTATTTTCTAGTTTTGCTATACAGATCTCAACTCCATCTTTATGAATAAACACTTTATTCACATTAAATTCAAGAGTATATTTACACTGCAACAAGCACTACACAGAAATTAAGTTCCTTTTCAACTCAGGAACTACAAATACATCTTGTAAAATAAGAAATTTCTTCTGTAAAGCCAACTAGATCCCTCCCACTGCCACAGCTGAGATGACGTGCCCGGTGGCTACTCGCATGGTCATCTCACCAGCCTCCAGTTGCCGCCAGGATCTAATCCCCTGAAAATAAGAACAAACATGATTAGTGGCAATAATTCGAGCAGAATCATCATTCTCTATTAAGCAAGTTTCCAAAACTAGTAAATCACATTTACCTTGTTTTGAATTAGCCTTGGCCTTAGCCTTCGCTGGCTTCTTCTCCTTAAGCCAGTGAGAACAGTTCCTCTTCCAGTGTCCATCTTGGTTGCAGTGGAAATACTTTCCTTTGTCAACTGGCACCAGATGCTTATTCCGCTAGGCGACAGGTGGTGGGTTAGCAGACGCCTTCCCCTTCCCCTTACTACCCTTCTTCTTCTTCCACTTTTCAGTGTTAGAAGTAGAAGGTGCAGACTTCATCCCTGAGGTCGAACCTCGATGGAACGTCTTTGAAGACGAGGTAACATTTGCCTCACCTTCTCTCTTCTTCTTACTTTTCAGTAAGGATTGGTATGTATGCAACTCATTGAGGAAAGTTATAAGGGTATAGTCTACTTTGTTCATAATCGCATTAGTGACAAAGTACAGGAAGATTTCCGGTAACGAATGCAGTATAATGCTAACTTGGCTGCCTTCATCGATCTTAGACCCATTTATCTCCGTCACATTGAAACGGACCATTATGTTAAGCACGTGTTCACAAACAGAGGTGCCTTCCTCAATTTTGGAGTTGAATATGTGTTTAAAAGCCTCATGCTTGAGTTGTCTAGACGGTTGTCCGAACATCCCCTGCAGGAACTCCATGATCTCACGCGCTGAGACCATGGGCTCATGCTTCTTGGCCAAAACGTCATTAAGATTGCCAAGATATAGGCTCGAGCCTTCTCCTTCGCCCGTGTCCAGTGCTCATAAGCCTCCCGAACATTTCGAGCGGCATTAGGAGGTGGAATAGAAGGACATTCCTCCGTAAGGACGAACATGAGATCCTCGATGATAAATATTGTCGCAATCATTGTTTCCAACTAGAGTAATTCTCGCCAGTTAGCTTGTCGGCGCTAAGTAAAGCAATTGTGTCTGTAGTCATTTTAGAACGTTGTTGAAAACAGAACAAACTTTTATAAGTCTATGCTTAAACCACATTTTAATACCATTTTTAGTTTTAGCAAAATAGTTTCCAAGTATCCTAAGTGATAAAGACTTTTATTTCGCAATGATGCCCCAGCGAGGTAGGACAAACGTCACCAGTGGGGTGATTAGATGCTCTTTCACTGGGATGAGACACTCTCAACCATTAGGAAGAACCAACTCTCGGAACTGCACCTAATAGTCACCATTCGTTCGGTCCTGAACTGTTAACCTTTAACAATTTCGCGTAAGTTTAACCTCGTTTTCGGCCCCAGAGTCCCGCCCTAATGCGCCCACCATAGAGAAAAAGCAGATTAGGACAAGAGACTAAGTAACCTTATCTTATACAAGAGATCAGATAAAGAAACGTGCAAAACTGTCATCCTATAGGGCGACACTTCTAGGGTGCCTCGAGACGATGCACAGAAACTTTATCCAACCTAACGAGAGAGACCGTGGGATATGCTGTCACACATCCCGCTCCCACTTAATATGAACATTCTCTCCATCCACCTTGATATTGATATACCCAAACACCATCCTTTAGAGGGACACTCCCAAGGTGCCACGAGGTCGAGGGTAGATCTCATGGTGTGAACAATAAAGGGAGAAACGCGAGGGGTTTAAATAAAGCATCAGATGCCCTAAGTACCTCCCACTGAATGTTCTACCTAGGGGTTCATTAAATTAGACCATCAGGCTATTGATTTTAATCTAAGTTTGTTTAATCCGCTCAAAAATAACTCTTGTCCTTGAAATTAAACAAGTTCAAGTAGTCACATTAAACTCTTTAATGGACTGTCCTTAACCTTGCATGCATGCATCAAATCTATCTAATTTACCTTTCCAGGTAAGTTCCCAGGTAGGGGTGTTCCGTTTCCGTCACCTTAAATACCCCAGCCTAGATAGAACCTGCCTTAGACAAAAGGTCCTTTATAGATAGATTTGCTACATTTTAACCTTTTATTAGTCAATTTAATCCTATTAAACTGATTAAAAGATTAAAGCCTAAGGTTGCTAATCACATTAGAACCGTGATCTTAGATCTATCTCCACCAAGTTTTAAAACACTTTTAAAACCATGATTCAAACCTAAGTTTGCATGCATGTCTTTCTTATAGATTTTAGTTCTAATTTTCTTATAACCATTATAAAAGAAACAACTAAAACCATATTGCCACATAACTAGGTATTTTTTACACTTATAAATTTAACCTATGTGTCATGCTTCATGCAATGTCCATTCATTACTATACATAAATTTTATATACTAGTAACGAACCAAGTAATCATGCTCCATACACCCTTACTATAACACTTATAATATAAAGATGATGCATGTCAATGCTTTATGCATGTATAAATATCTCTTATATTATATGATGCATGAGCATGCTCTTATGTAATTTAAATCATGCTTCTCTAAATCATAACACTTATAATAAAGAGATTATGCATGACCAGTGTATAACCTAAGGTGGGATATCTTCTATATGGCATACCATATGACATATAAATTAAACATACATCCTATGTACATTCACAAAATATTAATGGACCGGGATGAACCACCTCAAAATTGAAATTAAAAACTTTATCTATTACATTTTCCATTGAGCAAACCGGTTCACAGGCGAACCGGGTCTTGAACTTCCAGGGCGAAGCTCCCATCGTTTAGTAAACGCGGTCGGGTATACGATCAAGTACCAATAACTATGCGATGAAGCATGAGGTACCTGATTGTTTAGTGCACAAGACAAAAACATGTGAATTCTAAACGATCATTTAGATGACAATGTAGCTGCGAAGCCCAATCGTCTAGATGATCACTTAACAATTGATTAAGTAAACGATTTACTCTGCGATCATATAGTCAGGAACTAAGCGATGAAGCTTGCTGAGCTACACGATCGTCTAGTGTGCGCGCGTTAACCTGCTCCCGAGTATCTGATACTCTACGATCGTCTACCCCATCGTTTACACGACTCGACCAACACTTGGTCATCTTCATCCTCGAAGAACAGCAACCATTGCCTTGAAACTTCTTCACGAATGACTCACAGACTCAAAACACTTTGAAATTAAAGACTCGATAGCAAGTTAGTATGCCCAAAACGCAGGGGACCTTACAATTAACTTCGAAATGTAAAAGAATTTAAACAACCAGAGGCTTATACCAAAAAAATCCATTAATCCCACATCCACAAAGTAAATGCAATTCTTTGCATCAATGAATTTAGAATTAGAACCTGGCACTGATAAAAATTGAAGGAATTCTTATCTCTGCAGTATGACCTCCTCCACATTGGACGCAATTTATTGCAGCCATTTGCGCCAGCGCATTTGGTTGCGCTGCACCTTGAGAGAGGGAACCTTGATTAATTGCCATCATTTGAAGGAGAGAGATCACCGCAGCCATTTGTGCGGCCAAGGTTGTCATTGTATCCACTGGTACAATGGCATTTTCAGTTCTTCTTCGCTTAGGGCCTCTTCCCCCATACCCGTCATCCACCCAATCATCCGTGTTTTGCGAAATGCGATCAAGGATGACCTTGGCTTCCATGAAGGTCTTATCTATAAATCCTCCCGCTGCGGAGGCGTCAGCAACGACTTACGTTGATCGATTCAGGCCGTTATAAAAAGTCTCCATCAGAACACAATCGAAAATCTCGATATGCGGACAATTCTTCACTAATCTTCTGAAATGCACCCAGGCAGTGCTTAGAGTCTCGTTCTCCATCTGCTCGAAATTCAACACATCCTTTCGTCTCCTTGCGTTGACGGCTGGAGGGAAGAATTTCTTTATGAACCGCTCCACCAACTGATCCCATGAAGTGATCTCATTTGGCTCCAGTGAATGAGCCCACCTCTTTGCCTCATCCCTCAGTATGTACGAGAAGAGGTAAAGTGTAATTCCTTCAGGGGTGATGCTAGGGATGGAGAAAGTGTTGCACATCTCCACAAAGCTGGTCAGATGGGCGTATGGGTCTTCACCTTGTAGACCTCCGAATTGCCCCGCGTTTTATATCATCTGGAGCATGACCAGCTTTATTTCAAAACGTGCATTCTCCTCAACCATTGGTCGTGAAATCCTGAGCGAGAAGTCGTAAAGATTCGATGCCGCATAGTTTCTCATAGGGATATTGCGGTCTACAGCAAGAAAGACAAAATCTTGCGCTGGCCGATTCGCCCCCTGATTTCCTTCAGGCCTCTCGTTGTTGGCCATATTTACTCTTCTTCGC
Source organism: Benincasa hispida (assembly GCF_027475165.1). NCBI lineage: Eukaryota > Viridiplantae > Streptophyta > Magnoliopsida > Cucurbitales > Cucurbitaceae > Benincasa > Benincasa hispida. The sequence continues at coordinate 23,120,998 of NC_143481.1, forward strand.
CTGATTCTGTTCTGGCGTGCCCTTGCGTGAAAAGTACGCTCGATCTTTGGGTCAGCTTCGAATTCTGGATCAGTTTCAGTACTCATAAATTGTCAGCCTGCTCTTCGCGATAAACAGACAGTACAGCAGAGATCTGTCCTGCAAAATACCACAAAAGTATTCAACACTAACCGCTACCAATCCCCGGCAACGGCGCCATAAACATGTGAGGATACAAAAATTATATATTTATCTATATGGACAATGATGAATATGAATGTAATCCAAGTTCATGTCCCCATCTATTGCGCTAATGAATGAATGAAATTGCTCTATATGCGCTCAAGTGCTTTGTGATAAAGATATTATGCAATACTATGTTCTAAGTGTATGTGTTAATAGTGATATGCTCGTAGTATGCGATGAAGTAGTGTGTGTCACAAGTTTCCTTGCGCTAAAACCAAGTATAATTCCAACGCAAGTTTCTCATAATGATCCGAGGTCGAACACGGGGATTTTTGTCGTTAAATGCGATACTAATGCGATATATGCAACCGGTTATAATAAAGAATAAAGAATTTTGGTTTTTCAGAAATATAAATTACGCTAAAAGTAAAATGCATTGATAAAGTAAATTTCTAAACTACTATGATACAGGGGTCGAGGACTGGCTGTGAAGTTTTACAAAAGAATCTATGAATCCGATGGTAAGTCTTAGAATGAGGCAAAAAGAGAATGAGTAAAGAGTAAAAACATCGCAAGTTCATCAATCGCGTTAAGGACGCAACTAAGGTTCCGCTTTCCCTTGGCATACACCTTTCAGTGATCGACCGCGTTCCCATACGTCTATGGTGAAACAGAGATGAACATGATGAACGCAAGGTTGTTTCCATCTCTCAAAATACTTCTCGCTTTAGTTAACACATTCTTCCAACCTTCTCTCGATAGGCAGAATAACATCTTCACTTCTACTCTCACAGGTGAAGATGTTGTCGAGCATGCTTTAGCTAAACTTAATTGATTACCTTAACACAGATTAACTCACTCGCTTAATTCTCTCTTTTTACCCAGGGGATTAAGATCACATCATGGAAAAAATGGATGATAAATGTATGGAAAGGGACAGAGAGATGATAACGATGACGATGATAATATTTAATTCTAAATATAAGTGTTTGATACATGATTGTGAGTGAGGGATTAAAGAAGATGAACACAAAAGATGAATTAAAGAATAGAAACAAATACGAAAAGAGTGTCAGCGTCTTGACACAGATCCCGATCGAAGACTTGTGCTTGTCGGCGTATGAATGTAGTGGAAAGGAAAGCTTCCCTCTCAGGCTTGCTTTCCCCGTAGAATTGACCTTTTGCACAGAGCTTCAGCTTCGGGAATCGGAAGAATTCCTTGCTCGGAGACTCACTTTTCAGCCTTGTCTCGTAGTTCTCCCAAATTTTCTCTGTAAAGTCTCTTCAGACCAACCTCTCTCCTAACCCGTATATCTTTCAGTGAATTCAAGGAAGCTATTTATAGACAAGACCTTGGCTCTTTGAATTTATGGTCCCACTGTATAATTCTGATAATTCCTACCAGGGCATAATGGAAAATTCCTCTCTGCTCCACGATCAATCTATCAGAATTGCACAACAGAAAGTTGTACACTTGTCAGAATCGTCCGCGAATGCGTTACTCTTCACATCTTCGATCGAACGCCGCATGCGGTGTTGTTTTTATTACCGCATGCGGTTGAAGTGCATTGATCTCTAGAGTCCATGATCGATCGTTGCATGCGCTGTCATTGTGTTGAACATTTCTTCGTTCTTGATCGATTGGCGCATACGATGTAGATGCGTTGTACATTTTGTCTTCGAGCCATTAATGCATACGGTGACCTATTTCCTACAAAACAGAGACTGAAACATTCTATTTCGCCATCGCAATAGGGTTAGTGGATGCATTTACGACATTTCATAATTTTCGTATTTCTCAAACAATTCTTATACTATCGAAGTAACTTTCTTCTCTTTTTGCCGTAATATCTAAATAAAACAGATACGACCACTGAGTGGAAACAATTTGTTGGACGCACTTCTAGAATCAGTTTGTTGGACGCAAGGGTCTTAATGCCTTTCAAAGATATCGACCACTGAGTTCCTGGTTGCGTTAATGTTCTCAGCGCATCCTCCATTTGTTCTTCGTCGGGATCATCAATAATTTTGTTGTCCAACGCATCTGGGATATACTTTATCTTATATAATTCGTTGATATCCCTTGCGCTGAATGGCATTGTCCACCCTTTCATGATCATCGCATCTTTGGTGTCATAGAGCTGTCCATTATAAAAAGCTCTCACTACCGTTGGAATTATGATGGATGGGCATTGGCAGAAAGTCTCCCACCCATGCTCCAGCACAACACTTGTAATTAAATCAGGTAGTGGCATTGACGCAGGAAAGAACCCCATCTCCATCATCATGTCATCATTTTCCTTCTTCGTTGATGGGCGCCTTTTGGTCAACACAGGCTTGCTGCTTCCAACTTTTGCTTTACCCTTATCTTGAGCCAACGCAAGGTGGGACTTTTGTCTTTGTTTTTATTCCTGTTCCTTGCGCTGTTCTTCTTCTTCCCTTCTCCACTCCGTAACTTCTTTTCTTTTGTTTTCTCTGGCGTGCTGCACACTGGCCTTGCGTCGTTTTTCCTTCTCTTCCTTCTTCCTCTTTTCTTCTTCTTCTTCTTCTCTCATCTCTCTTTCAAACTGCTCTGAAGCCCTCGAGCCCTTTTCTTTCTTCTTCTGCTGAAATTATGTTGTTACGGCACATCTTCTCATCGTGGAGTTTTCTTGCCAAATCGCCAGATGCGATGATTTGGCGCACACATAACATCTTTTCTTATTTTTCCTCTTCTTCTCTTTTTCTTCTTTCCTTCTCTTCTGCTATGCATTGTAAAAATTGTGGGTCACTTGTCGACCCTTGCGATGCATTCTCCTTGCGATGCCACATTATAGGGATAATGTCCGGGTCATCTCTGTCTTCAGTTGCAACCATCCAGATATGCGTTGATGACTCTTGAGGTTGCGTTAATTCTTTTTCTTATGGTGACACCCCCTCTTTCACCCTTGCGGTGGTGGATTCTCCATCGACATCCGAGCTTTCAACCCTCTTCCTCTTTTCTTCCTTCTTTAGGCACTTCTCTTCTCACCTACGCTGCCTCTTCTCACTCGGCTTAGTTTCCTTTTTCTCCTTCTTTGGTCGGGCCTCTTCATCTCCTTCTACACGCTTCTCCTTGCTTTTTCTTTTCAGTCGTCCCAGGCTGCTTCTTTGCTCTCACCTCCTCCAAAGCGCCCCTGGTGGGTCCCTCATAGGATTCTATTTGAACAGTTTCCTTAGGATCCGCAATGGCTAGGGCGCTTCTTTGCGAAGTTTCTGCCATCTCCTCTTCCGAAGGCAAGGGCTGATTAACAACTACGGCTTCAGGTAACCCTCCCTCCTTCTCCATGTTGCTCAGAATGCTCCCAAATACTTCTTCGTCATCTCTTCTTTTCTTCTCACTTTCTGATGACAGTACTAGGAGTGGGGCACTCTCCGTGCTCGGCCCCTCTCAGATGAGTGGTTTGGCTACAATGGGTTTTCGTCGAGGTTTTTCGGCAATTCTTTGGTTAGGCTTCGGCTGGACGGCGAGGCAGTGGCTTGCTGTGAGGAATGTCGCCTCCCGTGCAGTGACGGGGGCTAAGGAAGGTGATGAAGGTAGGGAAGATGAATGTGAGGATTGCTTGGCCATGGTTTCGGCGAGTGAAAGAGTTGGAAAATTTCTTTGGGACTTAGGAAGAAATTTCAAAGGTTTGATATGCAGACGATTTGCTTAGGGTTTCTTTTTGCTAGAGATTCAAGTAAACTTCCTCAAATGAATGAGGAGGGAATTTATAGGTTGGGCCTTGATGGGCCCAATGCAAACTCTACGTGGCAGGCTTCGAGGTTCTCAAAAATCCTACCCGCCGCGCTCCTCGCATTTATGAATTAGTAGAAAAAGACATCATTTCATCTGCTAAGTCATCATTTCCTTGGAAGCCTAAATGATTGGACTACTCTCTCACAAAAAGAATTTATCTTTTGTACTTCATTCGGACGGATGAAATGTTAAAGATTAACACAATGCATCTGTTACCACAAATGAATATTTGCGGAGGATGGGCAACAACGCATGCATTAGCGCAACACACCCCTCAACTCCGCGCATTTCTGGAGGATGGACGCACACGATATTTCTACTCGCACAACACTACCTCGACATAGTGCATTTTCGTTAAGGACGAGCGCAGAATATATGCGCGCGCAACACACCCCTCAATGCAATGCATTTGTGTAAGATGGACACAAAGTGTATTTTATCAACGCAAGATGCACCCATCATCGCAATGCATACCAAATGTTTATTAAAGTTTATTATTATTATTATTTTCTATTTATATATATATATATATATATATATATATATTTCACCAACATCACAAGTCGATAAGACTTTGCGATGTTCTTTTCTTTTTAGTCAATCATTCATGGAGATTTAAAAACAACGCAAACTACAGCATAAAAGTAAGTAAATTGAAAAAGGCATGGAAATAATGCAATTGAATTAAATTGAAAGTAATTTCGGAAAGCAGTAAAGGCTAATTTTAGTAAGCAGTAAATAACGCAATGCAGAAAACAGTAAAGGAAAGCAATAGAGAAAGCGATTAAACATAGATTCTAGGGATGCTAATTGATAGACAAATTCCTCATGATTATCGCAATCTGCATCCCCGCAGGTGGTCAGACTTGCCTACGCAATGTCATCAAGGACATTGTTCCTTCCCATGAGATCCCAGGGCTTTTAAGTTACTTGGTAGTGTTCCTGGTGTTCTGTTGCAAAGCTCAGCTACCAATTGCCCGACTTAGATCTCCAAGTTCCTTATTGAAGACGCCTGCGACTGTATGACTGCGTCATTTTTCTCAATGTATTGTTTCAGCAGGGACTCCAATGATGACGAATTTACAGAGATGTTTGACATGGACGGTTGGTTATGTGGTTGCCTTTGGTGACTCTGATTCTGATTCTGGTGAAAAGATGGAAGATTTCCTCAATTCCCTGAATTGTTGTTCTGATGATTCCTCTGGCCTCCTTGGTCATTATTACCTCCCCAACCGAAGTTAGGGTGATTCCTCCAACCTAGATTGTAAGTGTTACTGTAAGGGTTGTTTTGGATAGCAAACATTGATTGCAAGTTCAATGGGCACATCTCTGCAGTATGACCCCCTCCGCATTGGACGCAACTTATTGCGGCCACTTGCGCCAGCGCATTTGGTTGCACTGCACCTTGAGAGAGGGCACCTTAATTAATTACCATCATTTGAAAGAGAGAGGTCACCATGGCCATTTATGCGGCCAAGGTTGTCATTGTATCCGCTGATACAATGGCGTTTTCCGTTCTTCTTCTCTCGGGGCCTTTTCCCCCATACCTGTCATCCATCCAATCATCTGTGTTTCGTGAAATGCGATCAAAGATGACCTTGACTTCCGTGTAGGTCTTATCCATAAATCCTCCAGGTCGTTATAAAAAGTCTCCATCAGAACGCAATCGGGAATCCCAATATGCGGACAATTCTTCACCAATCTTCTGAAACACACCCAGACGATGCTTAGAGTCTCGTTCTCCATCTGCTCGAAATTCAACACATCCTTCTATCTTCTTGTATTGACGGCTGGAGGAAAGAATTTCTTCATGAACTGCTCCACCAACTGGTCTCATGAAGTGATCTCGTTTGGCTCCAACGAATGAGCCCACCTCTTTGCCTCATCCCTCAGTGTGTACGGGAAGAGGTAAAGTCTAATTCCTTCAGGGGTGACGCTAAGGATGGAGAAAGTGTTGCACATCTCCACAAAGCTGGTCAGATGGGCATGCGGGTCTTCACCTTGTAGACCTCCAAATTGCCCCGCGTTTTGTATCATCTGGAGCATGACCAGCTTTATTTCAAAACGTGCATTCTCCTCAACCATTGGTCATGAAATCCCGAGCAAGAAGTCGTAAAGATTCGGTGCCGCATAGTTTCTCATGGAGATGTTGCGGCCTGCAGCAAAAAAGACAGGATCTTGCGCTGGCCGATTCGCCCCCTGATTTCCTTCAGGCCTCTCGTTGTTAGCCATATTTACTCTTCTTCGCCTGATTCTGTTCTGGCGTGCCCTTGCGTGAAAAGTACGTTCGATCTCTGGGTCAGCTTCGAATTCTGGATCAATTCCAATACTTATAAACCATCAGCCTGCTCTTCACAATAAACAGATAGTACAGCAGAGATCTATCCTGCAAAATACCACAAAAGTATTCAACACTAATCCTTACCAATCCCCGGCAACGGCGCCATAAATTTGTGAGGATACGAAAATTATATCTTTATCTATTTGGACAATGATGAATATGAATGTAATGCAAGTTCATGTCCCCATCTATTACGCTAATTAATGAATGAAAGTGCTCTATATGTGCTCAAGTGCTTTGCGATAAAGATATTATGCGATACTATGTTCGAAGTGTATGCGTTAATAGCGATATGCTCGTAGTATGCGATGAAGTAGTGCGTGTCACAAGTTTCCTTGCGCTGAAACCCAGTATAATTCCAACGCAAGTTTCTCAGAATGATCCGAGGTCGAACATGGGGATTGTTATCATTAAATGTGATACTAATGTGATATATGCAATCGGTTATAATAAAGAATAAAGAATTTTGGTTTTGCAGAAATATAAATTGCGCTGAAAGTAAAATGTGTTGATAAAGTAAATTTCTAAACTACTATGATATAGGGGTCGAGGACTGGCTGTGAAGTTGTACAAAAGAATCTATTAATGCGATGGAAAGTCTTATGAATGAGGCAGAAAGAGAATGAGTAAAGAGTAAAAACATCGCAAGTTCATCAATCGCGTTAAGGACACAACTAAGGTTCCACTTTCCCTTGGCGTACACCTTTCAATGATCGGTCATGTTCCCATACGTCTATGGTGAAACAGAGATGAACGTGATGAACACAAGGTTATTTACACCTCTGGAATACTTCTCGCCTTAGTTAATGCATTCTTCCAACCTTCTCTCGATAAGCGGAATAACATCTTCACTTCTGCTCTCACAAGTGAAGATGTCGTCGAGCATACTTTAGCCAAACTTATTGATTACCTTAACACAGATTAACTCACTCGCTTAATTCTCCCTTTTTACCTAGGGGATTAAGAATACATCATGGAGAAAATGGATGTTAAATGTATGGAAATGAACAGAGAGATGATAATGATGACGATGATAATATTTAATTCTAAATATAAGCGTTTGATACATGATAGTGAATGCGGATTAAAGAAGATGAACACAGAAGATGAATTAAAGAATAGAAACAAATACGGAAAGAGTGTCAACGTCTTGACACAGATCTCGATCGTAGACTTGATCTTGTCGGTGTGTGGATGTAGTAGAGAGGAAAGCTTCCCTCTCAGGCTTGCTTTCCCAATAGAATTGACCTTTTGCACAGAGCTTTAGTTTCGGGAATCGGAAGAATTCCTTGCTCAGAGACTCACTTTCCAGCCTTGTCTCATAGTTCTCCCAAATTTTCTCTGTAAAGTCTCTTCAGACCAGCCTCTCTCCCAACCCGTATATCTTTCAGTGAATTCAAGGAAGCTATTTATAAACAAGACCTTGGCTCTTTGAATTTGTGGTCCCACTGTACAATTCTAATAATTCCTACCATGGCGTAATGGAAAATTCCTCTCTGCTCCACAATCAATCTGTCAGAATTGCACAATAGAAAGCTGTACACTTGTCAGAATCATCCGTGAATGCGTTTCTCTTCACATCTTCGATCGATCGCCGCATGCGGTGTTGTTTTTTATTACCACATACAGTTGAAATGTGTTAATCTCTAGAGTCCATAATCGATCGTCGCATGCGCCATCATTGTGTTGATCATTTCTTCGTTCTTGATCGATTGACGCATGCGATATAGATGCGTTGTACATTTTGTCTTCGAGCCATTAACGCATGCGGTGACTATTTCCTGCAAAACAGAGACTGAAACATTCTATTTCGCCATCGCAATGGGGTTAGTGGATGCGTTTACGACATTTCATAATTTTTGTATTTCTCAGCTATATCTTATACTATCGATGCAACTTTCCTCTCTTTTCGCCATAATATCTAAATACCAAGGGGACCTTATCCTCAACTTGAATCCATTAAACTATCAAGGGGATCTTATGAACCTATGGCTCGAAGCTCCAATAGTATGTGAATAGGTGACTAAACTCTTTAGCCACGAGATCCACCATCTGTTAACTATTAGGCATTCCACTAAAGACTGATAGCTGCAGTCTTCTTACCACAAATATATTTATGTGTCCATCGGATATAACCAATCAACAGTACGATAACCCTTCACAAATACTCGTAAGTACAGTTGGGCCAATTTGTCATTTTGCCCCTGTGATTACATCAAACTTCTTAAGTACCACTGATCCCTCTAATGAATAATAAGCCCTGGAATCAACTCTTAGGGGAACAATCTATCTACTTACCCCTACTTTGGAGAATGTGTGAATTCCATCTTGTGGTAGCTGAGTTCCCAGCTCCCAAATCAGACAAATCCCCAAAGTGGTAGGTTTGAGTCAGCGATCTGGCCACTCGCACCCATGCAAATCAAAGGACCGCCCTCAAAGGCAGAATTTCCAACTCACTCAGGATTGAGGTCATGTTACCTATGGTCATCTTAATGAAGTGAAGTCTCTGTCATGAATGGCGTTATATAACGAGACTATAACACTTCGTGGTCCGGTCTTATACAAACTCCTTTATATAGGGCACCCTCACTCACATTCTCCACATGAATGATCAGGATCAGATCATCTGTAGCAAATCACAACACTTGTAACTATTTTACAAAGTGGGTCGCATTCGTAGCGTTACCAGAATAAGGTTTCCCTCCCATATCCATATACTACAGACCATTTTGGTTATCACTTAAGACATGATCCACTTGTATGTCTCCACATACATGCTTAAGTTACAAACGACAACCAGGGATCTTAGTTTATTAGTTTGTGGTAAAGTAAATAAAACATCCAATATTCATAGACAAAAGTGAAGAAAATATCATATATTATACGTCACAAGCGTTTGTTCAAAACTGTGTTTACAAACTATAGGACACGAGAGTTTAAGGAATCATCCCCAACACCATGGACAAAATTGAAGAAAATATCATATATTAATCACAAGCGTTTGTTCAAAACTCTGTTTACAAACTACATGACCCAACGAGAGTTTAGGGCATCATCCCCAACAACTTAAACATGTATGTGGAGACATATCGATGGATCATGTTTAACTGATAACCTAAATGGTCTGTAGTATATGGATAAGGTTGGGTGCCTTATCCTGGTAACACTACTGATACAGTCCACTTTGTAGTTATTACAATTGTTGTAAAGTACTACAAATGATATGATCCTGATCATTCTTGTGGAGACATGTGACGGAGGTATCTTATACAAAAGAGTTTGTATAAAGACCAGAGCACGAAATGTTAAGTCTTTCTTTATAATGTCGTTGCTAAAAGAGATATACATTTCACTAGGATGACCATAGGTGACTTGGACTAATCCTGAATGAGTTGTGAACTTCTGCCTATGAGGGCGATCCTTTTATTTGTACAGGTGAGAGTGACCAGATTCGCCAACTCAATAAACCTACCATTTTGAGGATTCGTCTTGTTGGGGAGCTGGGAACACAGCTACACAAGAAAGAACTCGCTCATTCCCTATGATTAAGGTAAGAAAATAAATTGCTCCCTTAAGGGCTGATTTCGGAGCTTGAACAATGAGGCGTCTCATTCTCTCCTGACCCGAGAGGGGTTTGATCATAGTTAGACTATGATTAATTATTCATTAGAGGGATCGATGGTACTTAAGGACTTAGATGTAACTACAGTGGTAAAAAAAAAAAATTGACCTAACTGTACTTGGGCAATTTGTGAAGCGTCGACGCACTATTGATTGGTTATATCTAGTGGACACAGAAATATATCTATAGTGCGAAAAGTTCAATTGTCGATCTTAAGTGGAATGACCGACAATTAATGAATGTTGATTAATTTGATTAAAAGAGTTTAATCAATTAATCTTGTATCATTAGAGCTTCAATCTATAGGTCCATAAGGTCCCCTCGTTAGCTTAATGAGAACTTATGGGAATCAAATTAATTTTGGTTTACTTTGAATTGATCAAATCAATTAAAGGGAATTAATTGTATAAGAATACAATTAAATTATGTATGTTGATACATTATATAATATAATATATGTTGATACTTTATATAATTTTATGAGAGAAATAAATATTTGAATATGATTCAAATATTAATTATATGAACATGATTCAAATATTAATTATATGAATATGATTCATATAAAATATATATGTTAAAATTTAATGTGAATTTTATTCATATTAAATTTATATATTTTTAAGAGAGAAAGAAATATTTGAATATGATTCAAATATTAATTATATGAATATGATTCAAATATTAATTATATGAATATGATTCATATAGAACTATATGTTAAAATTAATATGAATATGATTCATATTAAATTTATATATTTTATTGAGAAGTATTATAATTTGAATATGATTCAATTATATTTATATGAATGTTATTCATATAAAAACTATAGGTTAAAAATAATATGAATATGATTCATATTTATACCTTAGGTTATTTGAGAGAATAATAAACTATGTTTATGTTATATGCGATATAACATTAACTATAGGTTATATATATTATATGTGATATAACATATAGTTTATATATATATATATATATATATATATTAAATCTAAATTTTTTAATTTGAATTTAATTTAATTAAAATTAAAAGGGAGGTGGGGGAGTTATAACTCCCTCACCCATTATTTTCTCAGTGACTCTCACGTAACAAAAACTGGAGGAAAAAAAAAGAATGTTGCTCTCTTTCTCTGTGCTCTCTTTCTCTTTGGGTAATGCATATAAGTTTCCAGAGAAGAAAAAATCTTTCATACTCCTCCCTACTCCAAGATTGAGTGCAATTCCACACCTCTACACAGTTCTCGTCTATGAGAATAAGGGGAAACCCCCTTGGTGGTGTTTGTTCCTATTTGTTGAGTTCGTGAGATTGGGAGAAGACAAATCGAATAGGAGAGGAACATAAAAAATTGGTCTTCAACGAGTATATGATTTCTTAATTCTTCCTCTCTAATTGCACAGTAGATAGCATGCTTAATAGGTTTTGTTTACCCTATGTTTTCATCCTCTAATTATTGTTTTGTAAAATTAAAATTGGGATACAATCTTTTCCTCTCGAGTATTCACCTACTCTTTCAATTGGTATAAGAGCGTCGATTAAGTCCCAATTTTTAATTTTTAAACTTTAATTTAGAGTTTTGGTGGGTGCATGATGCATTTTGAATGTATGGATTTTTGTATATTGGATGGTTTCGAAATTGGTCTAGAATTTACTGCTTTAAATGTGTTTAAAGTTGTAATTGCCCGGTGTTTTGGGTGTTTAAATTCATTAATCGAGTCTGTAATTGTCTATGTCATTCGTGATGGAGTTCCTACTTCGTTTAGTGAAATTTTAGAGCAAGAACGAAGCAAATCGGATGAACAGGAAAAGCATAGCAAACTTCTTCTATACAGCGTCACAACGCTTCAGTCATAGCGTTGCAACGTTGTATACAACGTGGCCCAACACTGCGGCAACATAAAAGCTAGTGTCGCAATGCTAGCATCAAAGCGTTGCGATGCTCTGGATGGTTTGAGCATGTGTCAAGAAACCTTCAAAGTTGTGGGTTTGAGCCTTTTCAATGGTTTCTTTCCAATTTTTCTATTTTTAATTTATTAATTTGTAATAATTAATTGTTTATTGTAATTTCGTTAATTAAATTAATATAAGTATTATATTAATTTAATTAATGTTTAGGATGTCAATTTTGGTCCAATGTTGCTGTTTTATTTAATTATACATATGATTTATGATTTTAATTATTTATATGTCATAATGTATGTCAATAGTATTATTTAAAATCTCACCTTAGGATAAACATATTTCATGCATCATATTTAATATAATATTATTACCTGGTAAAAGTCTTGCTTCTCATGCAGATGTGTCATTAAACCTTATTAGATAAGGTTATCTGGCCAATGTGATATTTTCTTTCTTTGATCCAAGTGATCTTATGTTAGAAAACATAAATCTGATTTCATAGATAATCCATTAATATGATTGATGAGTATTTATGAATAAGTGTATCTTGTTCTAATGCAACCCAGGTCTTATTTTCTTTGAAATGTTCAAAAGAAATTAGACTAAAGTTTAAATCACTTAGACAAACATATTGTAACATTATGATATGATCACAATTAATACTGGATATTTGATGTACTAAGCCTAATTGACAAAGATGAGATGAGATCTCGACTTGGAACATTTAGTACAATTTGGGTGAAATTAACATTGCGTTCTTTGTTGAACTGAGTCCTAATGTTTTTAAATTACACTGATGTCTACTCCATTAAGGTAATGTGATATAGATTGCATTGTTTTGAACGTTATTTATGTTGGGATTGATGCCCTAAATCTTGTGGGTCATGTAGTTTGTAATTGTAATGTACAAACAATTTAATTATTTAATGAAATCTGAGGTATTTTATTTGACGTTTAGTAGCATTAAACCACAAAACCAATAAACTAACATCCGAGCTTATCTTCTATAGCTTAAACATGTATGTAGAGACATATAGGTGGATCATATTTAAATGATAACCTAAATGGTCTGTAGTAGATGGATAAGGCTGGGTACCTTATCCTGGTGATACTACGAACACGACCTGCTTTGTAGATGTTATAATTGTTGTAAAGTGACCAAAATGATCTGATCCTAATCAATCATGTATAGACATGTGAGCGAGGGTGTTCTATACAAAGGACTTTATATAAGACCGGACCACGAAATGATTAGTCTCATTATATAACACCGTTAATAGTAGAGACTTACATTTCACCAGGATGACTATAGGTGGCATGACCTAAATCCTGAGTGAGTTATGAACTTCTGCCTACGAAGGCGGCCCTTTGATTTGTATGGGTGAGAGTGGCCAGACCACCGACTCAATAAGCCCATTTTGAGGATTAGTCTGATTGGGGAGCTAGGAATGCATTTACACAAGACGAAATTCATTCCTTCCTTAATGTCAGGATAAATAGATAAATTGTTCCCTTAAGGGCTGATTCCGGGGCTTGAACAATGTGATGTCACACCCTCTCTTGGCCTAGAGAGGTTTGGCATAGTTGGACTATGACTTATTGTTCATTAAAGGGATCAGTGGTACTTAAGAAGCTAGAGGTAACTACAGGGGAAAAACGGTAATTTTTGCCTAACATTACTTACGAGTAATTTGTGAAAGGTCATTATACTGTTGACTAGTTATATACAATGAACACAAAAATATATCTGTACTGTGAAAATTATAGTTGTCAGTCTTTAGTGGAGTGACCGACAGTTAATGAATGCTGAATAATTTAATTAAAAGAATTTAACTAATTATTCAAGTAACATTGGAGCTTCAATCTACAGATCCATAAGGTTCCCTCTGTAGCTCAATCGGGATTATTGAGAATTAATTTTGTATTAATTTGAATCGTTCAAATTAATTGAGGGAATTAAATATTTGAATATGATTCAAATACTAATTGTATGGATAAGATTCATATAATTAAACTTAATATGAATTGGATTTATATTAAATACCATGCATTATTAAGAGAAATTCAAACTATAGGTTTTATTGTATTTGATACTCTTGGGATTGATGCCCTAAATCTCGTAGGGTTCTATAATTTGTAAACATTGTTGAACAAACTCATTGTGTATTTAATAAAATATATGATATTTTATTTATTGTCTATAAAATATATGATATTCTAGTTGCATTAACCACAAACCAATAAACTAACATCCAAGGTTATCTTTGTAACTTAAACATGTATATAGAGAGATACGGGTGGATCATGTTTAAGTGATAACCTAATGATTTGATCATGATCATTCATGTATAGACATATGAGCGAGGATATTCTATACAAAGGAGTTTGTATAAGACCAGACGATGAAATGTTTAGTCTTATTATATAACGTCGTTCATAATAGAGACTTACATTTCACCAAGATGATCATAGGTAACATGACCTGAATTCTGAGTGAGTTATGAACTCCTGCCTATGAAGGCGGTCCTTTGATTTGTATGTGTGAGAGTGGCCAAATCGCCAACTCAACAAGCCTACCATTTTGGGGATTCGTCTGATTGGGGAGTTGGGAACATAGTTACACAAGATGAAATTCACTCCATCCCCGAGGTAGGGGTAAGTAGATAAATTGCTCCCTTAAGAGCTAATTCCAGGTCTTGAATAATGTGGCGCCACATCCTCTCCTGGCCCGAGAGGGGTTTAGTCATAGTTGGACTATGATCTGTTGTCCATTAAAGGGATCAGTGGTACTTAAGGAGTTAGATGTACCTACAAGGGCAAAACGATAATTTGGCCTAGCTATACTTACGAGCAATTTGTGAAGAATCATCGTACTGTTGATTGGTTATAACCATTAGACACAGAAATATGTCTGTAGTGTGAAGAGTGCAGCTGCCGATCTTTAGTGGAGTGCCCGACAGTTAACTGATGGTGAATAATTTAATTAAAGAGTTTAATTAATTATTCATGTATCGTTGGAGCTTCATGCTATAGGTCCATGAGGTCCCCTTGGTAGCTCAATAGGATTAATTGAGAATTAGTTTTTGGATTAATTTGAATTGTTCAAATTAATAGAGGGATTTAATTAGAGATGATATAATTAAGTTTTTTTAATTATATGAAATATAATTATATAATGTATTCTAGGAGAATGCCAGAGATCAGTACATGAAAAAAAAAAGGCAAGAGGAAGAAGATGAAGATCTTTGGCCTACCCCCACAACACCATGATTAAACCTAGGAGAAAATAAGGGGAGGGAGTTATAACTCCCTCGTAAATTAATTTCAAAAAATTAATTTAATTTAATTCAAAATAATTTAATAAATAACTTACAATTATTAATTTAATTTAATTCAAAATAACTAATAATTGTAAGTTATTTATTAAATTATATTGAATTAAATTAAATTAATTTTTTGAAATTAATTTATGAGGGAGTTATAACTCCCTCCCCTTATTTTCTCCCAGGTTTAATCATGGTGTTGTGGGGGTTGGCCAAAGATCTTCATCTTCTTCCTTTTGCCTTTTTTTTTTTTCACGTACTGATCTCTGGCATTCTCCTAGAACACATAGGAAAAAAAGAAAATTTCTCTTCCTCTCAAAATTTCCTCCCTCTCCCAAAAGATAGCAGAGTCCACACACTTCTGCTTATCTTTATACCCTAAAGATAATACATGAGGTTCTCTTTTGGTGGTGGCCTTTTGGGTTGCTGTGGGTTTTTGGAAATCGAAGTGTTCGTGATCGGATCGAGGAGAAAATTCGTGAAGATCTTGGTTCTTCAAGGGTAAGTGAATTTTATTCTCTAATTCCTCCTGTTAAGCATGCTGTAATTTCTTTTATTTTGCATAATCATTTATCTACAATTTTAAATTCTGTGAAATTTGAAAATTTGGGAATGATCTCCGCTTCCATAGTGGACCTCACAGTTCCTTCAATTTCTGCCAACATGTATGTGAAACATTATTGTATCATGGAAGTGTTATAAAACTTATTTATGAAATTTCAATTTTGGGTAAGTTGAAACACTTGTGTCAAAATAAATCCTTATGGAAAGAAATGTTCAAAAGATGCCGAAGTATTCTTTGGACATTTCAAAGTAAAATGATGAGTTTGTGTGACAAATATTGATTCATTTGAAAAGTTTAAAGGGTGTAGTCTGTGTTGATGAATTTATTTCAAGTAACACCACATAATAGTTAACAAGTATTGTTAACCATTTGTTTCATTTGAACATCAATTTCTAATAATTAAATATATAATTTTTCATCGTAGTGGGAAAGTTATAGATAACTCGACCATTGCAAAGACTTACTTGAAGCCTTTATTGTCATATAAGATGACAAAATGAAAACTTATGAATCTTTCAGTAGTGGGAGAGCCGTGTGGTGGCTCAACCTACGCTATGACTTATTGGAAGTCAAAGCTGGCATACTAAATAACAAGTATCGAAGGAAATTGACAAGAAGAGAAATGTTGTTAAAGTCATGAATATGAGATGAAGTATTGTACTCAATCTCAATCAACCTTTTCTAAACTTTCATTAATGGGGCAACCTCAAAGGATATGCATGGGTCTACAAAAATGAAGCTTGAAAGTGGTATATGGAGATAGAAGTCTTCAAAGTAAGACTCTTGGCGTCAGGTGAAAACCCACACTAGAGCTATTGGGTGAAAATGGACTATAAGTCAATTTTCTGCCTAGTTTTACAGCAGAGTCTTCGTGGATTCATTGTTGTGTATGAGATATGTAAAAATGAATACCTTCTTTTATGAAAAGGAGTTCAAAGAATCTATACAGTTTCAAGAAATTTTTTGATATAGTATCATGATCAATGACTTTAAGCGGTGACAGTATTTTTGTATAGACAAGAAAATGAAACGTGGATATTTTATCTATTCTACATTGATATTTGCTCATTATGAATGAAGTAAAAATCAATATACACATTTTGACTGTTCAACCAATTTCAAATAGTTGATTTGAAGTGATTTTGTATATTAAAAGTCCACATATAGATGTTTAGGACACGTTGTTTAATTTGTCTCATGCATCTTACATTTACAAAGTAGTTGTTTAATGTTCAATGCGATTGCTAAAGATAGAATGGTAATGTACCAATCTACAATGACGTTGATATGTCTAAGGAAAATATTTCCTAAGACACTTCAAATGTTGAGGGGATATCAATTTTACATGAGACTTCATTAACATTTAATATACATTTGGTTGTTTTAATCGAGGAAGTCGATGGTACGACCATTGAGTGTTGAAAATTAAAACTTACGAATAATGAAACTTTAGTGTATATAGTTTAATATTTGATTTTTTATGAGTTACACTATTTCGTATTGGATTTAGAGAAATCCGTGTTTTATCCTAGATGGTGTCTATTGGACTGAGAGGCAGTATTTTACTTGTGAAACAATAATTTGCCTATGTTCAGTGTGTCTTGAAATATTTGAAAACTGTTTTAGATATAACTTAATCTATTCACTCTGTGTGATAACGTGATTCAAGGATTAGGTTGGAGACCATATGTCAGCACCTAGTGGAAGGAATAACATAGAATATAGGTAATCTCATTGGTGAACAGATGATTCTTATTGACATAATTGTTTGTAATATATAAAAGAATTCTCTAGGCTAAAGTGTGAGAGGATCTTCTAGACTGTCTAGGACTACGAGACATGTCTCTAGTATACTAGGGCAAGTGGAAGAGCATGTAGGATATAGTGTATGCACTAGGATACATGTCTCACCGGATCATATTTCATCGGCTTTAGTGCAAGTGGGTGATTATTGGGGTGTCCCTAAAGCCTCATAGTTTTATGTTAGTTGCATCAATAGTTAATTAATTTTATATTATTTTTGCAATAATCCATTAACCTAAGATCCAAGATTTAATGTAACTTAAACATGTATGTGAAGATATACAGGTGGATCATGTTTAAGTGATAACCTAAATGGTTTGTAGTATATGGATAAGATTGGATGCATTATCCTGGTAACACTGCTGATACGACCCACTTCGTAGTTATTACAATTTGTAAAGTACTACAAATGATTTGATCCTGATCATTCTTGTGAAGACATGTGAGCAGGGTATCTTATACAAAAGATTTTGTATAAAGACCAAACCACGAAATGTTAAGTCTCTTTTTATAACGTCATTGCTAAAAGAGACTCACATTTCACCATGATGACCATAAGTGACTTGACCTTAATCCTGAGTGAGTTGTGAACTCTTGCCTATGAGAGTGATCCTTTGATTTGTATGGGTGAGAGTCGGCAGATTCTCCGACTCAATAAGCCTACCATTTTGGGAATTTGTCTAGTTAGGGAGCTAGGAACAAAGCTACACAAGAAGGAATTCACTACTTCCCTATAGTTAAGGTAAGAACATAAATTGCTCTTTTAAGGGCTGATTCTAGGGCTTGAACAATGAGGCGCCCCACCCTCTCCTAGTCCAAAAGGGGTTCGGTCATAGTTGGACTATGACTAATTGTTCATTAGAGGAATTAGTAGTACTTAAGGAGTTAGATGTAACTACATGGATAAAACGGTAATTTGACTCAGCTGTACTTACGAGCAATTTGTGAAGGGTCAACGCACCATTAATTGGTTATATCCAATTGGCACATAAATATATCTATAGTGCGAAGAGTTTATTGTCATCCTTTTGTGAAATGACTAGCAGTTGATGAATGTTGATTAATTTGATTAAAAGAGTTTAATCAATTAATCTTGTATCATTGGAGATTCAATCTATAAGTCCATGACGTCCCCCATTAGCTCAATGAGGGCTGATGGGAATCAAATTAATTTTGAATTAATTTAGATTGGTCAAATTAATTAAAGAAAATTAATTGTATGAGATACAATTAAATAATATATATTAATACATTATATAATATAATATAAGTTGATACATTATATAATTTTATGAGAGAAATAAATATTTGAATATGGTTCAAATATTAATTATGAGTATGATTCATATAAAATCTATATGTTAAAATTTAATGTGAATTTGATACATATTAAATTTACATAGTTTTATGAGAGAAATAAATATTTGAATATGGTTTAGATATTAATTATATGAATATGATTCATATAAAATTTATATGTAAAATTAATATAAATATGATTCATATTAAATATATATATTTTATTGAGAGGTATTGTAATTTGAATATTATTCAATTATTATTTATATGAATGTGTTCATATAAAAACTATAGGTTAAAATTAATCATTAATACCTTAGGTTATTTGAGAGAATAATAAACTATGGTTTATGTTATATGTGATATAACATATGTTTATATATATATATATTATATATATATTATATATATATATATTTATATATATATATATATATATATATTAAGTAGTTAATATACATATTAAATTCAAATTTTTTAATTTGAATTTAATATAACTAAAATTAAAGGGGTGGGAGTTATAACTCCATTGCCCATTATTTTCTCAATGGCTCTCACGTAACAAAAACCGAAAAAAGGGATAACAAAATCTTGCTCTCTCTCGTTCTCTCTCTGTCTTCTTTTGCTCTTTGGGTAATGCAGATGAGTTTACGGAGAAGAAAAAATCTCCCATACTCCTCCCTACGTCAAGATTGAGTGCAAGCCCATACCTCTGCACGATTCTCGTATCTGAGAATAACGAGGGAGACCCGTTGGTGGTGTATGTTCCTGCTCGTTGAGTTCGTGGGCACCAAGTTCGTGAGATCGGGAGAAGATGACTCAAATTAGAGAGGAACGTGAAGAATTGGTCTTCAACGGGTATGTTATTTCTTAATCTCTTCCTCCCTAATTGCACAGTATATAGTATGCTTAATAGGTTTTGTTTACCCTGTGTTTTCATCCTCTAATTATTGTTCTGTAAAATTAAAATTGGGACACAATCTTTTCAACTGCGAGTATTCACCCACTCCTTCAATCCCCACCTGCATGTCTTTACACGAACAACTAAGAGCAAATCGTTTGTAACACTTACAATATTTGTAACAATTACAAAGCGGGTCATATCCATATTATTACTACGATTAAGACATCCAACCTTAATCTATATACTATAGATCCTTTAGGTTATTACTTGAAACATGATTCAATTGTATGTCCACTACATACTGTTCAAGTCTCGTGAAATAACCTTGGTTTTTTCATGTAATGAATAACTAACTATTACATATATAAAATAATTAATTATTATATCGAATAACTAATTAACTACGAAGTTTTAGGACATAAATCCCAACAGTGTTAGCCTTGGGGAGCAATCAATAAAAATGATTTGCACCCTAGGTCATGTCGAATTTGCTTCCTGTTGGGATGTAAGTCCTAAAGCCTCGTAGTTAATATGTTATTTAAAATAATGATTGATTATTTGAAATATGCAATTATCTATTAAAATAATATCTAAGATTATTTTATGAAACTTGAACAGTATGTGGTAGACATACAGGTAGATAATGTTCAAGTAATAACCTAAATGGTCTGTAGTATGGATGAGGTTGGGTGTCTTATCCTTGTGGCACTACGGATACGATCCACTCTGTATTGTTATAAGAGTTGTAAAGTATTACAAACGTTTTGATCCCAATCGTTCATGTGGAGACATGTGAATGGGGGTACTCCATACAAATAGTTTGTATAAGATCGAACAACAAAATAATTATTCTCTCTTCATAACACCGTTGTCTAAAGAGATTAATATTTCATAGGATGACCATAGGTAACTCGACTTCAATTCTGAATAAGTTATGAGCTCCTGTCTATGAGGGTAGTTCTTTGATTTGTATGTGTGAGAATGGTCCAACTCGCCGATTAAATAAGTCTACCACTTTGGGGATTTATCCAAGTAGAGAGTTGGGGATATAGCTACATGAGATGGAATTCACTCATTCCACTATTTAATGTACGTAGATGAATTGCTCCTTTAAGTGTTATCTTCGAGTCTTGAACAATGGAGTTCATCCCTCTCACTGGCCCAAGAGGGTTTTGTTTATGGTAGGACCATAAACATATTGTTCATTAGAAGCTTAGTGAGACTTAAGGAGTTAGATGTAAATATATGGATAAACAGTAATTTGACCCAACTATAATTACGAGCAATTCGTGAAGGGTCGTCTTACTATTGATTGGTTATATCTGTGGATACAGAAATATATCTACAGTGCGAAAAGTGCAGCTATGGGTCTTTAGTGGAGTGACCAGCAATTAATGAATACTCATTAATTTAATTAAAATGTTTAATTAATTAATCTCGTATAATTGGAGCTTCTAATCTGTATGTTCATTAAGTCCCCTTACTAGCTCACTAAAGGTAAAACAAGAATCATTTAATTTTGGATTAATTTGAATTGTTCAAATTCTATAAGGGAGTTAATTGTATGAGATACAATTAATACAATGTATATATATACATCATGACATAAAGTTAATTTTGAATGAGATTCAAAATCATACTTTATTATATGAGAGAATAATGCACTACTTCCACCTTCAAATTTATTCATTTGTTATCTATTTTTTACCAATAACTTTAAAAAAACTAAGCTAAATTTTGAGAACTAGAAAAAAAAGTAGCTTTTAGAAATTTGTTTTTGTTTTTAGAATTTGGCTAAGAATTTGACCATTATATTTAATAAAGGTACATATTATTGTAAAAAATAGGAGGAAGTAGACTTAATTTTTGAAAATAAAAAACAAAAAAAATGAATGATTACTAAACATGACCAAATAGTTTGGTCAAAATTCATAAATTTCAAATTTTGACTTTATTTTTTAAAATACCAATATGATGAGAAAACAAGAAAATTAGGGTGTGTTTGGTGTGTGATAAAAGTAGAGAGTTGAGTTGAGTTGAGTTGGTAATTATTATCTGAGAAGTTAAATTGTTTGTGTTTGTTTGCAGAGTTGAGTTGAATTGGTAATTATTGTTTGTGTTTGTTGTGCAGAGTTGAGTTGAGTTGAGGGATCTGACGTAGTTTTTTGTGAATGAGATTAGTTTTATTTTTTCTGTTTGTTTTTTTATTTCATTCTTTTATTTTTTAGTTTTATGCTTTGGTATTGTTGATTAATTTTCAAATATACATATATTTTCTCAAATCATTTATGACATAAACTGGACAATTATCTCAATTTTTTTTCTCAACTTGTAGAACATAATAGAATATTTTTCATATATTCTTTTCAAAAGCTATAATAATTGTAATTCTCTTCAATTTGTAAAACATACCAACAAAATACATTTCATATTGCTGCTCAATTAATTGGTATATTGTATATTGTATGTATATATATTGAAGGTAATTATCCCAATTACTAATTGGTATATTGTATGTATATATATTGAATCTTGCTAACTTAACATTATTATT
The DNA here is from genome assembly GCF_027475165.1 of Benincasa hispida. NCBI lineage: Eukaryota > Viridiplantae > Streptophyta > Magnoliopsida > Cucurbitales > Cucurbitaceae > Benincasa > Benincasa hispida. Next base: position 23,143,240 of record NC_143481.1, read on the forward strand.
TCACATATCATACAGTTTATTTTTATATAATATGGATAGTATATTTGGAATTGAAATTGTACATAGGATAATTATCTTTCATTTGATTATGATGGTGAGATTGTGATGTAGTACAATAACATTTTTCATAAGATCACAAAAATAATATGAAACGACCGAACATGTGGCCATTTCCAAAAAAAATTCACAAAATATATGTTCTTTTCGATACTTATAATATAACACGATCAGGGTCTCATATAGAACATAACATAAGATAAGATCGGTCATTGGAAGAAATCCAACAAAAACAATGAACCAAATCATCATATCAAATTTTTGTAAAGTGACGTTCCAAAGGACGATAAAAAAAAAATCAGATCGGGGGAGGATCCAAATGACAAAGATGAGGGAAGAGAAGAAAATGAAAATATCACTGGTTTTTAGAGTTAATTTTGGGTGCGTAAAAAATGTGGTTTTAATAACCTACAGTTTTTCTCTATGGGCTTAACAAACGGACCTTTAATATTAATATTGTTGTTTTCAAAACTTATTAGAGAAATATTGTTGTTTTGAAACTTATTAGAGAAATATTGTTGTTTTGGGAGTTCAAGACTAGAAGTTGAGGGTTGAGGATTCGATTAATGTAGAGGTCAAAAGTTGAGAACTCGACAAACAAAGAAAAACTTGGAAATAATATATATATTAGGGTTGTCGATAGTTGAAGTTTTGACTTATTATGTCAAAACTTCAACCCTCGACAAGGAAGATAAGTGGGTGAAGCTAATTTTGTGATAAGTATTTCGCTCTAAAAGGAAATCTCGTTAATTTTGTGATGGGGATCTCACTCTAGAAGGGAATCTCGCTAGAAATGTGGGTTGAAACTCGTGAGCATCGCTAGGAAGACAGTTTGTTAAAGAAATGCTAGAGGATCTCGCTCATAATTGTCTTCACTTTATTTACTTTCCATAGAAATTTATATATATATATATATATATATTATATACATGACCAATGAGAAAAAAAGCATTAATAATCATTAATGAAAAAATAACAACAATAACAGAATTTTGAATTGTAAGGGAGAGCGAGATTCTGAGCAAGATTGTAAGAGAGAGCGAGATTGAAAGAGCGAGATTGTGAGAGAGAGCGAGATTGTAAGAGAGAGCGAGATTGAGTTTAATTTGTTGTTATTTTAATTTGAAAATTTTAGTTTGTTGTTATTTTTAAAAATAGTTATAAAAAGTTTAATTTATTGTTATATTTAAAAATAGTTATAAAAAGTTTAATTTATTGTTATGTTTAAAAAGTTTACTTTTATAAACTAAAAAATTTAATACTTTTTAATATATTTCTTATAAAAAGTATAATACAAAAAATTTATGTTTGTCGTCTTCTTTTTATTTTTTTTTTAGAAAATGCAAATGCTTGGGATTTTTGTTGTTTACAAATGGTAATATGATTAATACAAAAAAGTTGTACATAATTATTTTAATTAACTTGTACATTATTCTTCTAATTAAGTTGTACATTATTCTTGTAATTAAGTTGTACATTATTCTTCTAATTGAGAAACAAATATTTTTTAATTGAGAAATAAATATTTTTTTTTTTCAGATCATGGCTTTAAACTCAGGACCTGTTGATCTTGATGTTTTGTACGACCAGTCCATTTATAGATCATTAGTATGGCGAGATCGTACTACTAGAAAAATATCTTGCAGGTGTCAAGAGGCAGTTCTCCAGCGTACTATCCCGCTCCACCCTCGAATACTACTGCTACTGAGCACATCTGGATTCTATGGGTTGCCAGATTAGGATTTATTCAGTTGGACTGGCATCCGATCACAGCTTTGTTTAAGAGATGGAGGCCCGAGATGCATACATTTCATATGTTTGTTGGAAAGTGCACTATCACTCTACAAAACATAGAAGTGTTGTTGGGGTTACCTATTGATGGTGAGCCGGTCACCGGAGTGATATACGATGACTGGTTAGAAGTTTGTCAACTATACCTCGGTGTGACCCCATCTACCGACAAGATTAAAAGATCGAGGTTAAGTTTAATATGGTTAGGAACACAATTTCGTGAGCTCACAAATGATGCTGACGAGGAAACTATCATAAGATATGCGCGAGCATATATACTACAAATGATGGGTGGAAGTCTGTTTTCAGATAAATCAAGTCATTTTGTTCACTTGATGTTCCTGCCACTGTTAGCTAACCTCCATGATGCAGGACGGTATTCGTGGGGTGGAGCATGCTTGGCATGGTAGTATAGACAACTATGCAAAGCAACAAGACCTAAGGTTTGAGAGATAGTTGAGCCTCTCATACTTTTGTAACTATGGGCTTGGGAGCGATTTCCAACAATGGCTCCACGACTACAACATGTTAATGACGCTCAGTTAGTTGGATGAGCCTACGGTTCTTGGTATGTTGTTTTAATTCAATTTAATTTTTATATCACTAATCTAGTTAATTTAAATTCTAAATTATCAATTTAAAAATTTAGGTGGAGAGACAAATTTTGTGTGACTAGGACAACCACACATGTAGTCAGCCAATATAGATACATGTTTGATCTGCTTCAACCTGAACAGGTACATTACACTAAACCTAATTGATTATTTTATTCACATTTTTATTATATTTGTCTTTAATATTCTCTAATATAATATTTTGTGTTTCAGGTTATTTGGGAGCCGTACAAAATTATTATGCATACTTTGCCTAATTTTTGTACGAATGGTCAAAACATACGGCGGACAATGAGTCCTCTCATATGTTTTCACATTGGTGAATGACATCTTCCTGACAGGGTGATGAGACAATTCGGTTTTCAGTAGAATGTCCCATCGCCTTGTAATACTGAACCAGCACTACATGATATTGACCTAAGGACTGGAGATTGGTCCGAAAAAGTTACATATTTGGTAGTGCGATGGCACTATCGTGCAAGGTTTATTACAGTGGAGGTTTCTCTTGAACAGTTTGACACAGATGTCACTCCATAATATATTCATTGGAATAATAATATCTGGGTCATCTAGTAAATGAATGAATATTATCTAATTATTTTTAATTTAAATTTATTTTAAATATTATCTAATTGTTTTATAATTCACAGAGATCGAACAACAGTAGACTCCGTGAGGTTGCGAATGATCCGAACTAGGTCTTGCTATATGTAGTGACAACCCAAGCTATATGGAGGAAATTCATTATATGTACGATATACCTATTGTTCTTCCACCAGCTCCTAGACGTAGAGGACCTGTTCAGGAAGAGGATGAATTTAATGATGTTGCACATAATATGGAAGAGTTGCCCCTTATGATGCAGACGCAGAGTCAAACTGATTATGTTAGTCCGATGATGATGATGCTAGCATTTGGTTCAGGACATTATGACTTAGAGGCTGGTCCTTCGTCTTCATATGTGCATGGACATGGTCGGAGTCATGGAGAGCATAATGAATATTTATATTATGAAGCGCCTGCAGAGGTACCAGGACAACATCAAAAAGAACCCGAACAACCTCAAGTTCGAAGTCGACGACGACAACCAGCTCGAAATCGACGATGTCTGCCTTGTGAGACACATTGATTTTTGTAATTATTTTTATATAAATGAGATATTTAATTTACATTCTTTTATTTTTATGAGATATTATTTTTTTAATTTATTCTTTTTAGAGTTTAAATAAAATAATAAAATATTTGTAGAAATTATTTTTATAAAATGGAAAATTAAAAAAAAAGAAAAGAAAAAGAAAAAGAAAAAGAAAGGAATAAAGAAAGAAGAAGGACAATGTGTAATAATTAAAAAAGAAAAGAAAAAGGGAAATTTGTACGGATGACCCAAAAATTGAAGTATACTCTCGCTCTCTATCAAAATCTTGCTATCTCGCTCTTGCTCTCACTCAAAATCTCGCTCTCTCTCTTTTATTTGTATGAGATTATTTTTTTAAATTTATTCTTTTTAGAGTTTAAATAAAATAATAAAATATTTTTAGAAATTGTTTTTATAAAATGGAAAATTAAAAAAAAAAAAAAAGAAAAAGAAAGGAAGAAAGAAAGAAGAAGGACGATGTGTAATAATTAAAAAAGAAAAGAAAAAGGGAAATTTGTACGGATGACCCAAAAATTGAAGTATACGCTCGCTCTCTATCAAAATCTTACTATCTCGCTCTCGCTCTCTATCAAAATCTTACTATCTCGCTCTTGCTCTCACTCAAAATCTCGCTCTCTCTCTTTTATTTTTATGAGATTATTTTTTTAATTTATTCTTTTTAGAGTTTAAATAAAATAATAAAATATTTTTAGAAATTGTTTTTATAAAATGGGAAATAAAAAAAAGGAAGAAAAACAGAAGAAGGTCAATGTGTAATAATTAAAAAAGAAAAAAAATGGACATTTGTACGGATGACCCAAAAATTGGAGTGTACACTCGCTCTCTATCAAAATCTCGCTCTCTCTCAAAATAAGGATGGAAACCTCTCAAAATCTCACACTCTCTCAAAATAATAATGGAAACCTCTCAAAATCTCGCTCTCTCTCAAAATAATAATGGAAACCTTGGAAAAGCGAAAGGGCAAGGTCGAGGGTTCAAAATTCGACCTACCTTGGTGGAATTTTGAACTGTCGACTAATTTTTTTTTAAAAAAAAAAAACAACAATATTTTTACAAATAGTTTGAAAACAACAATATTTTCCTAAATAGTTTCTAAAAAGACAATATCCTTTTAATTTTTCCATGTTTATACATTAATTTTAAAAACTAAAAATAAAAAACTCATTTAGACGGTTTAAATTGAAAAAAAAAAAAGATAAATATAAAAGATGTAGTCATGTAAAATTTCGCAATAGAGAAAACAGCGGTCAGGTGTCCTAAACAGAACGGTCCGCACATGACAGTTGGCAATTTTAAAGGAATATCCGAATCGGATGGCAATTTCGTAGTATTATGAACAAAGCAGGGGCATTATAGTAAGTTAGTCAAGTTGCCAAATGCGAACGAGTTAACGTGTGAGGCTTTTACACCGCCGCCCGCACAAGCACACCATGCGAACCCAACCAACTCAAAACCTCTTTCCATTACACTCTTTCTTCTAAATTTCTTCCGTTTCATTCATCTCGGCTCGCCCAAAAACATTGGTATTGGTACAGAGCCAAATGGAATGATCAAAAGATCTCTTTAAAGATATTTGTAATCACCCATCTTGAAAATCACCGGTTCATCTCTTTCCATGGCTTCCATTTCCGGCATTTGCTCTTCTTCTCCATCTTTGAAGCCTCAATCCAAGATCCTTTTTCTTGGAGCTACTGGGTCATTGCGCAAAGATTCACTCTCGTTTCCGATTCGCGGGAAGCTCAATGACAGTAGATTGGGTGTTGGTACTGCTCACTCAGTGGCTAAAGAGATCTCAGTTGAATTGTCAGCTGCTGATGGAGGTGTTAAGAAAGGGAAGAAAGGGTTGGAGAAAGATCCTCACGCTCTCTGGAGTAGGTACGTTGACTGGCTTTACCAGCATAAGGAGCTTGGATTGTTTTTGGATGTAAGTCGGATTGGTTTCTCGGATGAGTTCTTAGCGGAAATGGAGCCTCGGTTTCAAGAGGCGTTTAAGGCTATGGAGTCGCTTGAGAAGGGTGCGATTGCTAATCCAGATGAAGGACGCATGGTTGGGCATTATTGGTTGAGGAACTCTGAGCTCGCGCCTAATTCGTTTTTGAAGTCGCAGATTAATAATACTTTAGATGCTGTGTGCAAATTTGCAGACGATATCATCAGCGGTAAGGTGAGCTTTCATGGCATTCGTCTCCCTTGGCTTTTTCTGTGATGTTTTTTTTTTTTTATTTCCCTTGGCCTCCGATATAATCAGCGGTATGATTCTTCAATTAAACCTACAATGCATGATATTAATGCGTTGGTATTGGGAGATTAAAAGATTTGGAGTAATGTAAAGGGGGAAAATCGCTAAAAAGTTGTTCGAGTACGAACAGATTTTAGACAAATTTTAAATGTTAAATCAACTGCTCTAGTGTTCTTAAATTAATATTTGTAATTACGAGTTGGATAGAAGAAGTGTGGATTACCAGTATGATTCAGCCGAAGGGTAAAAAGGGTTCAGGGAATCAGGATATACTAGTGTTGTTTGATATGAGATATCTAGCCATATAGTTTTCCTTATCTGTTAACTTTTTTGATTCTGGACTATATAATTTCATTCCTAGTTCTGAAGAACGTTTAAAGTATTGTTCGTCTTTACTGTGTTCCCCTTGCCGGATATGTTAATTCCCTTCACAATGTACAATGCAGATTAAGCCCCCATCTTCTCCCAACAGCCGTTTTACCCAGATACTTTCTGTTGGGATTGGAGGATCGGCTCTTGGTCCGCAGTTTGTGGCTGAGGCATTGGCTCCGGATAATCCTCCACTTAAGGTATTTGAGTTGATCATTGGTAATGATTTTGCTTCATCTTTAACTTCACTATCTTTGAAAATACAAGGTTATTATTTCGGCAGGGAGCAACCATATGTAGGTTGCTAATCAGGGGAAGAAATGCGCCTTTTTTTTTCCTTTTTAAATAATTTGATTAGAGATATTTAATTGGGACAAGACATGTTATAGGTGAGGAACCTTTCTAGTGTAAATTAAATGCTAGGAGGACCAACTGATATCTAGTATGCTGTCACTCATGGTAGCTTAAAGGAACCTACAAGAAAGTATGCTGCTGAGGATCTTTCTCAATACCATTGTAATTGTAATGACTATTGCAATTATATTGAATTTTGCATCTAATATAAATCACAGGAGATACCCGCTATAATTTTGTCATGTAATATTAATATTCTATTGGATATTCAATTTCTTATTTGTTTCTTCATCTTTATGGCAGATAAGATTTATTGACAATACAGACCCAGCAGGAATTGATCATCAGATTGCACAACTAGGACACGAATTGGAAACAACTCTCGTAATAGTGATTTCAAAGGTCAGCAATATTTTCTCTTTTACCTTTCTTTCATGCTATAAGTAATGCGTGGGGAAGAGATTGATATCAGCTTGAATAGCTCTTAGTAGAGTTAAATTGGAAGGCAGGCTCCATATAGCAAAATGCTTGGACTATGTTTAAATTATTGAAGCCTTGTTTTACTATTGCAAAATAAATGAACCAATTCTTCCGAAAGCGACGACTGATAGGAAAGGGGCAATCTATTCTAATATATTAGTTATTCCCATGAACCAGCCTAATGGCGGGCAGGAATAAACCAGCCTAAGGGCGGGCACACTTTTTAAACTCACTCGATCTGGGCCCATCATTTTATACGAACGTGAACCTAATTGGGTACATCCTTCTTGTCTCTTTAGAAGAGTACCCTTCCAAAGTGCATCTGAGGGACTTGGACCTAGGACCTCTTGTGCTGGTTCCAATTTATGTGAAGCTGATATGAAAGAGACCTATTTATTCCTATAAATCACTCAGGACGAAGTCTTAGAGTGTACTCCCCGAGCCTATTTTGTTTGGGCCCATCCCTTTGGAGCCATTCCTTACAGATCCAATTAGGCTTACCCCATAAGTGGGTGGAAAGGTTACCAATAGTCCCTCCCCCATGATCAAGTAGTATGCTGTCACATATTTTCGCAGACACAGGTTTGCACATTATTGGAAATGTTGCCAATTTAATGTATTTGCCTTGTTCTCAGAGTGGAGGCACTCCTGAAACTAGAAATGGTTTACTGGAAGTACAGAAGGCTTTCCGCGAGGCTGGCTTGGATTTTGCAAAACAGGTTTTGATCTCAGGTTTTTCTTTCTGCTAGTATTAGTTTTCTCTTTCTTTTCCAAGTGTTCTGGAGATTCTCTCATGTGTTAGTTTCTAATTGTAATTATAGATCATGGTAACATACTTCTTAATCACTGTTTGGATGTAAATTGACTTGCATTCTCTGATGTTTAAATAGATACACCGCATCTCTAGATCACCAAATTTTTTAAACAAGTTTTTCTTGCATTTCCATACTCAAGAGTCAGGCGTAATCATCGTATGCTTCTTTTGAAACAAGAACTAAGCTTCCCATCTTCTTTTTGTAATCATCTAGTGCTTCAGGAAATTAATATACAAAATTTCAGTGCATTCTCGTAGAGCTTGTCTAAAATCATTCGTTCCTTCATTTCAAACATTTCATGTTTGAGCTCCAAGGCGTTGACTGTAGTCTAGACTGAAAATTTGGTCAAATATCTGGAAGTAAAATTAGCCCCAATGATCCATTCCTTGGCTCTGCATTTTCATTATCTTCTTTATTGATGTTTCATTCGCTTAATTTTACAATTCTAGATATGACCAAAAATATAATTTTTAAAGGAAAGTGTGTTCAAGTTAGTCCCCTTTTTTTATCATTGTTTTTTTTAATTTTAAATTAAAAAAATTTCCATTTAAGTTCTTTTAGTCTTATATATACAGATG